>NW_024342471.1:11929612-11942570 GCF_902729225.1 Pteropus medius | reverse complement strand
GACTAAAATGCTCAGATAGTTCCATGTTTTTCTGGGTAACCTCAAGATTGCCTTGTTGCCTAAAATGTCAAATTCCATATGGGTTTGAGAAAAAAGCCTTGGATCAGTGATTGGAAAACAGTTTTGGCTTTTCTGTCCTGCGACGTGCTGTAAACTGGTCTCCTCGTTCAAGCACTGGTTTCTGAAAAGCCCAGCCTCGATTTCCTTCCTGCATCAATCAAGGAGCAGCCCCGCTCTGGCGGAGGCTGGAAATGAGACCCATTGTTCATTTGCATTGTGTAACCTTTCCTCAATTAAAAAGAAAAAAAAAGTCCTTTAAAATGTGTAGGTTGGAGGCGTCGCTTCCTCCCTCTTAAAAGAGGCCCTGGGGACAGCTGGTAGGACAGCTGCAGCCCAGAGGAAGAGAGAATGGGCAGAGAGGCAGTCTAGGGTCCCCCTCCCCACCAGCAAAAGAAGCTGGTCCTGCTCTTCTGTAATCCAGGGGTCTGCTGGAGCCTTCACAACCTGTGAGAAAAAGGCAGGATTTTCTTGAACCCCCAATTATCTAGCCTGTGGCCTCCTGAAATTTCATCAAATTCCAAGGTGCTTATAACCCTCATCGTCTCCTGGTCCTATCTACCTCTGGGGCTCTTAGTTGGCAATGTGAGATGAATGTCGAACTTTTCATCAATTAAAACACATACATATGAACCAACAAAGTATAGAGCGGAAGTCACTCACACACAGCATGTTTAAATGTAGTACACTTTATACCAAGCTGGAGTTTCACCAAGAGGTCACAATAGGAACTTAAAAATTAATAGCCTTTCTTATCTGCCACAGGAAAGCTACACACACCTGGCGCTCTTCCTTGGCCCTCCCTCCCCAGTGTCCACTGCTTCTTCCCTTCTCCCCATCCTCCTGCTCTTACTCTCTCTCCTCCACCTTCTGCCTGTTGGAATTCCCAGAAGACTTCAAATTGCTCATCTTATATTGAGATGAGCAGTTCTGCAGCTACTTAATTTAGGACCTGGATTGCTAAATGAATCGAGACAATCAGCTCATGAAGTAGCTTCTCATTTAACAGAAGTTTCCTTTCTTCAAAGTCATTGGGGATGCCAAGCGGTAATTGTTGTCTAATGCAAATAGAAAATGGAATGCAGAGTTAACATAGTCCTCTATGAAGACACCTAAGGATCTTTTAGGGGCTGCAATATGTCCTGAAGCAATGGTAGCAACAGGTACAAAATTCTGGCCCCAACTGCATATGTATACATTATTACAATGATATATTATTTTATTAAATATAATATTATAGTTAATAGTATTAATTATTAAAAGAATAATATTATGGAAAAGAAGAGTGAGGGCATCCTAATCTGGATAAACTACCTTTTTGGAAGTCATTCCAGAGCTAAGATCTCTAATTCTATAATTCCATAATAAAAACATCTAGCAATTATAAGCTTTCCAGGAAAATGATATCTGGAAAGCCAAGAAATTGAAACAAGTAGGAAAACCTGATGAATAGTTAGAATCCCACCAACAGAAAAGAAATAATTAGGAGGGAATAGGAATTGGACTCAATATTCCAGGAGGAGGTTGTTGGTAGAAGAATAAGCAGAAATAATTGGCTTTGAGGTGGCTGAGCTTAAAATGTCCATGAGTCATGAGATACTTGGAGAAGAGAAATATATAGATTCAGCTTGACACTCAGAATGCTCTTCAAAATTGACATCTCTCATTTTACATACGGCTAAAATGAAGGTCAGGGTAGGGAAGTGGCTTACTAAGCCATTAGGTAGGACTAAAACAGGTCCTAGCAAACTCTGTGTGCATGTTTATAAAAATCCAGGTTGTCTGATTGTTAATACAGAATTTCTAAGACTTAGGAGGTCCTAGAATTCTAATCCATTTTCTCCATCCTGATAACTGGCCTATTACATCAAAGATCTCATGGCAGTGAGATAATGAGCTCTCATGAATGGAGGAATGCCCAGTCTTTTTATCTTTATATGTATTTTCAGAATCAATTTTTTTCTATTAAAGAAATATAGGCATTTTCAGAATCAATTTTTTCTATTAAAGAAATATAGGCCTAATGTGGAAACAGAAAAATATAAAAAATTAAAATAAAAATTAGCTCATACCTCAGTGACTCTCCCAGTCATTGTGAATAATTTAATGCATTTCCTTTGCCCATAAAATCTGTTTTCTTATGCATTTTATATTGTTGAGATCACAGTACTTAATGTGATTTTTGTATATTTTCTTACTTAAATTATAGCATAAACTCTGATCATATTACCATCATTATTTTTTAAATTCTTCATAATATCATTTTCATGCATAAACTTCACTGCATTTAGTGCAGTATAATTAATTTATTTCACACTGTTACTTTTTATATTAGTTCTAATATTTTGCAATGACAGATAACATTATGATGAATGCCTTTATGATAAAAAAAAGTGTTGTTGTTTTTTTTAAATTTTGGATTATGTGTGTTATGGGTTGAGTTGTAACTCCCCAAAGGATGTTGAAGTCCCAATTCTCAGTATCTGTGAAGGCAGCTATTTCGAAATAGGGTCTTTGCAGATGATCAAGTTAAGAAGAGGTTATGAGGGTGGGCCCTAACCCAGTAGGATTGCATCCTTATGAAAAGAAGGAGTGTGGACACAGAGACTGACACACGCACACAGGTAGAATACTACGTGAAGATGAAGGCAGAACTCAGGGTGGTGTATTCATAAGCGGAAGAATGCCAGATCGTCAGCTAACCCTCAGAAGCTAGGAGAGAAGCACAGAACAGATTCTCCCTGAGAAGTAACCGACCCTGCCCACACCTGGACTGCAGACTTCTAGCTACGGAACTGTGAGACAATTAATTTCTGTCGTCACCAGTTTCTATTACCTCATTTCAGCAGCTCTAGGAAACGAATACAGTGTCCTTAGAAAAACTGACAGAAGTGCAAATATTTGGTCAAAGGGTATGAATATTTTTAAGGATCTTGATATATTTTTCCAGGCTGCAAAATTTCTCAATTTCTAATTCCATGAACTAAGGGAGAGTATTTGATTCATCGTAATCTCCCCAGAATTTTGTTGTTTTTATAAACCTTGCTAATTTATTTAACAAACTATAACACACTTTTTTTCTAGTCAAATTTCTTAGATTATTCCTGAGATGAAATACTGTCTACACTTATTAGTCATTCTTGTTTTCTATATCAGGAGCTCTATGTCCTGTCCATGTCTTTTGAAATTACATCCATATTTAACTTTTGGAATTACGGGTTTTTTCCTGCTCTATTTGCATGAATTCCTTTTATAGCGTAGATCACAGTTCTCTTTCTGGCATATCCTTAAATGCAAATACGTCTCTGCTGTGTTGTGTTATTTTTGTTTTGCTTCTTATCCTTGGAATATATATTCTCACAGAACAACATTTTTTTGAGAGCTTTTAAACTTAAACATGTTAAAGCGCTTATGTTATTTATCCTAGGATAGAATTTTGTTATAAAACATTATCATTTAATGAGTCTAGGATGTAGTATTCGGGGATAGGGTGTTAAGTGAGGATTTACTTTGTTTTATTAACAAATCACTAACCCAGGAACCCCATACCAATGAGCGATTTATCTTTCTCTTTCCTACATAGTGGAACATTGCATACATATACTCTCGTTCTCCATATGAGAGTGCTTGTAGGTAAAATGTCAGATCGGAGTGTTCTTCTCCAGCTGTTAGTGGCCAGAAATTGAATTTAACCAACAAGAGTCCTAGAGATATTGCTGAACAAAAAGGAGATATCTGGTCTTGATTTCTTTACCCTTCTCTAAGCGGTCGTGAGTGAAGCCTCAGACCACCTCCTAAGGTCCTGTCTATCTTTCCCTTGCCTCACTCTCCTGCTCTTTCTTCCCTAGTTTTCAGTAAAGTCTGTTTCATAAAAGCAGAAAGTCTTCCTGACTTCCTTCCAACTGCCTTCATCATGCTTACCATGATGTCTAGATGATATTAGACTCCTTGAAATGAAATTATTAACTTCGGGACTGTTCGCCCCACTAGACTGTATGTAGACTGCTGCCTGTGTGAGAATATGCTTCTCTTTCCCTTTACCTAGTTAATACACAGCCGTAGTTCAGAGCACAACCTCTGGACTCTAACTGCCTGGGCTCACGTCTAGGGGTACACTACTCACCCTTCTGGGGCCTCAATCTCTTTTTCTGTGAACCAGGAATAAAACTGGTGCCTACTTCACTGGGTTATTTGAGGATGAAATGAGTTATGAACACAGTCTTCACAAAAGTACCAGATATGTAGTTACTGTCCTCAGGATTCCATCTTAAAGGACAGCTCTTCAGAAAGGCCTTTTCTATCCTCAGACTAGATTAGGTCATCCTATAACTCTCTGAAGTCTCTGTCCTTTGTGTCATGCATTTATCATAATAACTATTTGCGAACTGCTTTTTTATGTCACCCATTAGACATTAAGTTCCATGAAGAAGGGATGGTGTCTCGTATTTGCCGTTGTGTCTCCTCTTCTTAGCAGAGCTCCTAGTATGCAGAGGTCCTTCATGCAATGGAAAAATGAAATAAAATAATCGAACGAACGAATGAGTGAATGAATGAGTGAACATCATCCGGTGGAGTAGGGAACTCAGGATAAGGTTGGAATTGTGGTTCCATATGTGCTTATGATGCAGGACAAGGCAAATTTCCCCCAGTGCGGGGTAGACCAAGACCTGCACAGAGAGAAGAAGAGGGTCCTTTGGCAGAGAGTGTAGAAAGAATTCAGCACACGCGCCAAAGTTAGAGTCAAAAGGAAAGTTTATTAGAAAAGGGATAGCACTCCACAGAGTGTGGTCTCCTCTCAGAGACAGAGTAAGAGGGACACTGTGAGAGACAGTGAGAGAGAGACAGAGTAAAGGCACTGCAAGGGACCCTGCATGTTCAGGGAATTCAGTTTATGTGCCATTCTTAAGTTCCCATTTCCTCTGATATGGACATATAGTGAGGAAGGAGAAGAGCATGTAGTGCAAGAAGGTCAGAATATGTAACGTGAAAGCCCTTCCGGCAGTTTCCAGCCTTTAATCCATAGGTTCCCATTGGTTTTAGCCATAGGGAATGACTGCCGGTTCCTGTCTTCGCTTCACAGATGTGGGGAATGGGTTGTTAGTAATCCAGCAGAAATCTTCCTTTGTCCCAAAGGTGTCCTCCTGGTCTGACCCCAGGGCTGATCAGCACATTGCAGTCTCTGAAAGTGGTTCGATTAACGTTTTCATTCTCTTGCCTCCTGTCTACATTACTTATACCAAAGATTTACAAACTATAGCCTGCCTGTCGTAAAAAGCTTTATTGGAACACCCGTTCACTTACAAATTGTCTATGGTGGCTTTTGCACTACAATGGCAGAGTTGAGTAGTCGTGACACAGACTGAATGCCTGGGCCTCAAAGCCGAAAAATTTTACTCTCTAGACCTTGTCCCCTTGTCTATACTATTGATTCTCAAACATAAGCATGCATCAGAATCACCTGAAAGTCTTATTAAAATAGAGACTCTGGGCTCCACCCTTGAAGTCCCTGTGAGTTTGGGGTTAGGCCCCAAAATTTGCATTTCTAACAAATTCCCAAGTTAATGTGCCTCAGCTGATACAGGAACCCACTTTGAGAACCACCGGTCTTTAATGTGCAGACACACCCATATGATCCATGTATGTATGTCTCTGGCAAACGCACAGCTGAAATTCCAGGGCCTAACATCGACAGTGAGGTGACCATGATTCCCTTCAGTTTCCGGCAAGTAGAACACCCATTGCCAAGACAACCTGGACGTCGTTCTGTGGCTTCAGTCATCTCCAAGATTTTGAGAGAAGGAGGTGACCCCAAAGACCCCGCTGAAGTGCACCTATGACCTTAACAGGACCTCTGTCCACAAAGTCGAACCCGAGACTTGTTATCATGGTAGCATCGAGACTGGAAAAGGTAAGCGAATGGGTCCTCTCCCTTCTCTGACACACGACCGATCATACAAACAACAATACCTCTACTTTTGGTTGACTGCTACGTGCTCTAGGAAAGAGTTTTACGACATCATGTGAGGTATGTACAATAACTTCTCATTTTACAGGGGAGGAAATTGAGGTTCAAAGAGGTCAAGCCATTGTTCTAAGGTTGAGCAGCTGCGAAGTGACTGTCCAGGCTTAGAAGTCAGTAGTCCAGCTCGGAGCCCATATCAATAACAATGACGCCATCTACACAGACGACTCGTGCTTATGGGAAGGGGAAGGATTCCACAGCAGTCTGGATGGCCGAGACGGATAGCTGCGTGCTTGTTCTCACTCGCATCTCTAGCACAGCAAAGAGTTATTGAGTCAGTTAACAATTAGATCTTATTTAGAGAAACATAGCAAATAAACCCCAGTCAAACCTCCAACCAACCATGCCCAGACCTGGCATTCCCCGTCCCCTAGCGAGACTGCAGTGGACACCGTGATGGACCGCCCAAATCGCGCTGCAACAAAGGCCTTATTGCCACAGATATTAAGAGTGTTGTCGGTCACACCGTTCAACTGCCAGCCCCTTCAACAGTTGCCTCTGCCACCCAGTGGACCCATCTCACTCAAGCTCACCCTGAATCCACTGACTGATCGATACCGTAGTGTAAAAGCCCAGTCCCTTAGCCCCGCTGGCAGCAATTCCGAACGGCCATTCCAGCTCCAGATGAACCCATGTGGTCAAGGTCATCCCTGGACTATATCACAGCTGGATCTTTCCCTCTTCCCACTTCTGCTTCCCTTGGCTCCAGTCCACAGGTGTAGACCCCAAAGACATTGCCACTAAATATCCTGCTTGCTAAACTCTGTCTCAGTTTGCATCCCAGGGAACCCAACTGGCAACAGAGACAGCACCTCACTAAAGCCACTTTAGGCACAGCCTTGCCTACTGGTGGTAGTCCGTGGTCTATCTACAAACTTGCCTGTGGCCCAATCAGCATAGAGTAGCTCCATGAATCCACCAGCACTTTCCAGTTGAAACTGTGTCCTTCTCTCCTTTCAAAATATTCACCCAATCATCATCACTTATTGTTTCCTGTTGCAGCAGGAACCAAGGAGGAGGATTAGTTCAAGCGGTGCCCTGCCGCAGAATCTGTCACAGACCACGACAAAACCTGTCTGGAGTTTGCAGCCAAATCTAGTAAAAAATGTTGAATATATCACCTTTCCACACCAAAGTGGGACTGCTTCAGCAAATCTATTTCTTTCTCCACTCCTTGATTTAGTGGCTGCCTCTGGTTTATGAAATATTTTTTACCCAGGGCCCATTGCAAACATCTTTATAAAATAGAGTTCATCTTTGAACAGGTCACTTTCCTATTGAATTTTAACATTTCAAGAAGGAAAGGGGAGTGTTTCTGACCCAGATATTCTTTGAACGAGTATTTAAGTGAGTTCCTAGATGCCAGGATTCAAGCTCCGTTGACAGCTAATATAATCATCAGCTTGTAAAACAAAGTCTGAAGTTCACGCCTGCATAGAGCACAATGAACAGGCTCAAATCGCTCCAGTGATGTGGCACAAACAATTTCATTTCTGCCCAGGGCCACGGTGCCAGTCTTGACTTCATACAGTTTGTTGAGACTGGCAAGTGACAAAGAAGAGATTTGGAACAGACCAGCCTGAATTCTGAGTCCATGCACTTTTCAACCATACTCTGCAATTCATCAAACGTTTATTGAACATCATTTTTTTGTGTGTGTATAAAATTTCTAAAGTACCTGTGTGTGTGCTACGTTATAGATAATTCAGTTGCGCGCTCTCTCTCTCTCTCTCTCTCTCTCTCTTTCTGTTTTATGTACTATTGCAGCTTCAGGAAAAGAGGCAAGGATGCCCTTTAAAGAGAGGGAGGGGAGTCTCCCTCCAGAATAAAGACTAAGGGAAGGCCAGCTCATGCTTCCCCTAGGAATTAGAGGGAAAGGCAGAGGAGAGCTGCCCCTTCGACCCTGGAGGATTGTGGAAGAAAGAAGGGTGATGGGCAGTGAAGATGGGGATTTCTTCTTTTCCTGTGTGCACCAAAGTCCAAGTGAGTAAGTTGGGAAGCTGAGAAGGGGACCTCAAAGGCAGCCCTCACAATAGCATGAAGGTTGCTGATTCAGAATTAATATAACAGAAAAGTATGGATGAGCACAGAGAGAGCTTCTTTGTTGTTACTCCAGACCCCCTTGGCTCTCTTGTTGTGTAGTGGAAATCCAGAAGTGTCTGCACAGTCCAGGAGGTGGTAAGTAGCAGACAGTCCACCAGGAAGATCCAGACAGAATGGTGATGGAGTGGTCCTTTTTGTTGACACAGTCCCATCTCATCCCCTCTGGTGTGGCACACCTGCTAGGTTAGATGGTGGCTTTCATTCATTTCCCAGCCCAAGAAGCTCGCCTAGAGCTCTCGTATCACCCTATTAGAGACCCCTCTGTCTATCACCCCAAGAAGGATACCAGAATATTATTGCTGTGTTAGATCTGTTCATAGCTTCTTTTAGAAACATTTACGATGTGGTTAGCTCCCCATGCATTTTCTGTGTGTGTGTGTGTGTGTGTGTGTGTAGTAAAACTCAGTAAGTTACTGATATCAACACCCTCATTTCCCAGAGAATGAAGACATGGGGAGAAACTGAGGCATAAAGTGGCTTGCCCAAGGGCACACATTGGCAAGAGGCGGACTTGGAATTCAAACACAGGAGTCCATGAACTTGACCATTATGCTATGTTGTCTCTCCTTCATAGGAGCCGCTCATGAATAACAAGTATGCCAAATACCCAAGTCATCTATACCTTTGATTATTACTTTCATTCTGCATTAAGAATTGCTCAGATAGCTTATTAAAAATTCGTATTTCTGGCACCCTCCCAGACAGACTGAATCAGAATCGGGGCAAGTGATTCTGACGCGAATGCTCTAAATAACACAATTCGAGTGACTCTCCCTCAAATCTCCCCCCTTTTTTCCTTTTTCTTCTTACTAACGCCACGTACCTAGGACTTCAGCTTCTCTGTAACCAAACAGAACCCTAAAGATGAGGACAAGCACTCTCAGCCCAGATAAGTGTTTGTCCACAAAGAATAGCCATTTGTTCCAGTAAGTGTCCTACAGCTGTCATGGAGGAGGCTCCAATTGGGAGGCAGGGCCCCTCAAGCATTCCTGACTGTGTGGAGACGTTCACAAGAGCCCCAAGGAGGCATCCTCCTGCCCTGCCCGAGTGATGAGCAGCATCCTTGGGTGTCACATTCACACACCATTGGGCTCCAGGTCTATGTGTCCACTCTGCTCCCCGGACCCCGGGACTGTGCAAGCCAAGATCTCTGTCTGTGCACCCCTTGGGGCTCCCCAGAGTGTCTTGTGGTGATGTTTATTACCAGTCACTGCCTCGCTGACAGTTCTTTCTCTAAACCTTTCCAGCTCATCTCCTAAGAAAGGCGGCTTCTACACAGTTGGCAGATGAGAGGTAGACAGGGACCCCAGATGGCTATGCGGGTGCCTGGGCCACTCTGCCTCGGCCTGCACTGAGTGCAGACAGCCAAGGGAGTAGCTTGGGGTGGCCTTGCCTGGGGAAGATAGAGGCTTCCGGAATCCTTCATTCTCCCCATCACCTACCACAGCAGGAGGCCCTTTCTGCAGTCTTCCTCCCACCCTCCCCACCTCCTCCAGGAGAAATCTCTCCCAAAAATAATCCCAGGAGATTATAGAGACCCTGGGAAAATGCAAAGGTATTTTGAGGACTTCTCACCCTCCTCGGATATAGAGAAGTTAACTGAGTCCCAGAGAGGAGAGAAACTTGCATGAATCTTGCAGCCAACATCAGGAAAAATCGCAGAGCTCTTTCCACATGTACACATGTCTGGAGGATGTTGTCAAGAGTCCATGGACTCCACGAATGGAAGGGGCTTCTGGGTGGCAGAGATGGGTGGAAGCAGCAGGGAGAAAAAAAAGATGGATCCATCTGACAAAATATTTCCACAGCAGTGTCACAGACTTGAGAACAAAATGCTGGGCCGCCCCCGGCACACAGCGGGACCAGACTGTGGCAATGTTCTGCTGGTGGAGATCAAAGGCCAGGGTAGGTCAAAGGAGACCAGAGGTGGGTCAAAGGTACAAAGTAATGTCTCATGTGTAGAGACAAGGGCGGCGATCTGAGAGATGCTTCTTTGGGAAGGACTGAAGCAAATGCCAGAAGTTGTTGACCCAAAGTTGCAAGGCCAAGAGAGAGAATCTGGCCACCGGCAAGAGAGACACGGAGGTGTCCAGAGTGGGTACAAGGTTAAAGCCAATGGCGAAGCTGGCCAGGAGAGACTCCCCGAGCCAATGAAGACAACTCCAGCTTTCTCCTTAGCAGAAAGTATCAAAGATGCCAATCTTAGAGAGAGAAAAAATCTTCTAGTGTTAACAGGTAAAAGCTAGGGCAAATACAAGACAAGGAGAAGAGATTTGGCTGAACAAGGAACAAAAGGAATATAAAAAAACTCACAGTGGCTTTCATTAACCCCGAAATCCCCAGCTTGGATTTGACAACCATATTTGAACTTAGGGGGCTTATACCTACAACAGGAAGAATGATCTGGGCAGGGCCAGGGCCAGAGGTACAGAAGCTGAAAGACAAGGACCCTCTAAGGGCAAGAGGATGAAACCAAGGATGCATCGCAGGCCTGAGAACGGTCAGTGAGGCTCCAGAGGGTAGCCCTGCGTGGAGAAGGTGGAGGGCCACAACTTGTCTGGTGGCTGGAAAGAGGAAAGGAGGGCACTAGATGCAATAAAGGCCCCGGAAATGAGCAGGGACCTGGGCAGGAGCTGAGCCGGAAGCATCAGTGAATGAAGTGGCGATCGGGGTTACACTTCTGAGGAAGTCCAGGAGCATGGTGAGGAAGAGCAGCACCGTTCTCTATTTCAGGGTGATCTCATTGTCCTTGTCATCCCCGTGAGCACGTATGGAGCAGTCACTGTTGCCAAAATTGTACCTACTGCTTCAGTGACACGATTTCACACTAAATTTGAAAAGCAAGTACAAGTATGCTTCAAAATCTGAATGTACTTGGATCCTGTGTGCAGAGAGTAAGTGTGGATAGTGAGAGACATCCCAATTTTGTTTCTGAATTTCAGGGATGAGTAGCAAGAGTTCAAATCACAAGGAATTTGTTCAAAATGTATCTGAATCTGTTCTGTCCCCATAAAATGTACGTGAATCTGTTCTGCTCCCATATTTAGATAGCAAGAGTTTGTACTGTGACCTGTACTATGTTTATCTCGTTTACCGATGACAACTGGTGGTCGTAGAGATAATGTGATTTGTCCAGGTCAGGCCATTAGGGATGGAACCAGAATCTGTGTCTAGATCTACCTGATCCTGAGTCTAAAGTATTGTGCTTCCCCCTAGCCTAGCAAGGATCGAATATTAGGGCTGTTTGGAAGCTGAGCTCAGGTTGGGGTGGGATCTGAATGATCAATCGGGGAATAGTAAGTAACTAGGAAAAGTGGCAGCTGAGAATGTGGCTAAAAGCTGAGGACAGTCAATTTTTAGATATTCTTTGTCTGGCTCATCTTTGCAGCATCCAGCATCGAGCACATCAAGGTATCTTTGATTCCACACATCCTGGGCATGTCAGTGTATACAGTCCGAGCTCTGAAAACCATCATCCATTTCCAACCAGCCCCAGTGAATGAAAGGAGGGAAAAATACTCTTCTGACTGGCAGAATTCATCAAAATGAATTGGCAACACCTATCAGCCTGAAACAGCAGTTTGCAACTTGCCCGGTAACAAATCTTTCTGGGGACATTATCTCACCGGAAACAACACAGGATAAATTCTTAGCACAATATGATCCCTCCCTCCCTTTACCTCCTCCCCACTTCAAAAAGATTTAACATCTAATTCAGGTTTTGACGAGCCGCTTCATCTCTGTAGAAACACTGTTGATCTCTGTCGGACCCCAACGGCCTTGGGCAGAACAAACTGAAGGGAAGGGGGGAAGCGTGGACTACAGGCAGTGATAAATAAATACATTACCGCCGTCTCTGACGGAGCACCGTGACCTCCAACACGAGTGCCAAGTCGCAGCTGTTTAACACAAGTCACCCTATTTTCCTGCAACCTCAGGGACTTAAAGTGCCAAAGCAAGAGAAAGATGCCAACGAGTCAAGCCCATTCTATCAGAACCCAGAAACAGCTGGGCTTGCTGGCTCTTGACTGAGCCTCTCCTTAATTTCCATTACAAGACAAACATCTCCTAGAAGATAAAGCACAGAGGGAAGGATAGACGAGGAGACTCCTTTTCCCATGAGAAAGCTGAGACTCTGACTCTGAAGAAGTAGTTAAAGTAGCCAAGGCCCCATAGCTAGAAGGTGGTAAACTGAGGCTCAAATGTAAATTATGTTTAAAAAATAATTTCATGGGAGGAATGGGTTGGGGACTCAGTACAATCGTTGTTGCTTTAAAGAAAATAGCAATATTTTTTCCTAGTGAACCTGACCCGAGCTGCCATTCATTGAGTTTGAATCTTTACACACACACAAAATCTTATAACATTGAAGGAAAGGGCTGTCTATTAACTATTTAAATTAATTAAAGCATAGAGACATTCAGAGTAGAACCACATAACTATCTTGATCCTAGAGTAATTAATAACAAGTCTTTGTTGGAAGAAGCAAAAATATTCATTTATTTTAGTAAAATATAAACTCATGAATTGATCAAACAAAAAGACTTGTTTGAATTCTACGGAAAAGCCAGTATTTCTGTGCAGTTACCTGGGAGTTGGAAGAGATCGTGGCCATTATTCCATCCCCGTTTTATACAGAGAGAACAGAGAACCAGAGAGGCAGAGTGAGCCACTCATGGTTGCAGAGCTCCTGCGCAGCAGAGATTTAAAAAAGCAACGGGTCCCCTGACTCTCCGCCGAAGAGTTTTCATTCAACCACTTCACGCTGCCTTTTTT
>NW_024342471.1:11866864-11929601 GCF_902729225.1 Pteropus medius | reverse complement strand
TTTCACAGAAGAAAATAAAACGCAATGAACTTGGGCTGCGGAACGTTTTAGTTAACAGAAGCTGCACCAACCAGTTTGTGACAAGCACCATTTTAACAAAGAGCCAAGCGGGTCTGGGAAAATGCCCAGAAGAAAGGCTTTTGTCCGTGGTCTTGACTAAGAACTCACTTAACCTAACAGATAGCACCATGCCTGGCACGTAGTAGATGATCCATAAATATGTGTGGAACAGACAAATTACCCTTCACGTCGGACAAATGAGCAGTGGATAGAATCTCTCAGTGGTCCTCATTCTAGCCAGTCTCTGACACTGAATCTTGTTTATCCCCTACAAGCGTCTACTGTTGTTTACTTCCTTACTCCTTTTTCCTTCTGTATCTCCACTTGAATATTGCTCTAGAAGGACAAGAACCATATCGTTTGTTCACCAGGAAGCATCAGCATCTCTGGATACTCGATAAACGTGAGCTAAATGGATGAGTTGCTCTTTCTTGCTAGGACTACTCACTAAGATAGTCTGTCTCTCCTGCTTTTGGTTATATGAGTGATCTATAAACTCCTAAAATGTTAGTATAAAAAGAGATCCAAGTGGTGTCTCTGATTTTACTGTTGAAAAAAATTAAGTTCCTGGAAAGGGAATTTTTTTCAAGGTTGTGTGTCTTGTTCAAGGCAGACTTTAGACGAGTTCAGTGCTAATTTCATGATATACTCTCTGTGTATGAATCCGTATGTGTACTGTTTGTGCTTGTCTATATGCCCATGTACCCATGGAGCATGTGTGTGTACGTGTATCCTTTGGAAAATGATACCAAAGTGTTGGTTTTGTCACAGACAATTTCATGATTGAAAAAATCATTTCAATTGTTGTGGCAGCCATGGAGCTACCATGCTCAGCTCTGCCTTCATGGGAGCCTGCTGCAGGTAGCACGGGTGATTGACAGCTTCCAGCTGCCATACCTTTGAGTCCATCGTGTCCTTAATGTCAAGCTAGGCTTCCATGACTGCTCCCTGCCAATGACTGAACACAGCAGGGAGTATCAGAATAAGGCCATTTCTCCCCTAACCAGGTCGCCTCCAATGGGCAGCTTTGGTGCTAAAACTCCCCACAGGCCAGGCCGAAGCGATGTCAGCACCATTCCACAGCCTAAGGCTCCTCTAGCCCAGTCCTTCTCCCCTCTAGCCTGTCATAGGGGTCAGACCTGCATCATGGTGTGAAGGCTTCCCCTGCCTCTTTTTACTTCCTCCCTTTTATTCTGCACAGATGCTCCCCACAATCAGTCTCTCGCATATCTAGTGCATATCTAGTCCCCTCTTGGCATCTGATTCCCCAAGGATCCAAATGGATCCAATGGTGCTAGTGTTGATGTTGACTGATTCTCCGCCCTGGTCCACCCGGTACTTGATTCCCTGAGACGCACAGGCCACTCTACTCCCTGAGCCTGGATGTGGGAGCATCCCTGTTCCCATCCTTGCTCCAGTGGTGTGTGGTGCTCCCACTCTCCCCAACATACCACTCACTGTGCCAGGCAGGCCCAGTAGGCCTACAGGGAACTAAGGTGATGCAGGTCCTCACCCAGAGCCCATGAGGCAAACATGGAAACAACCAGAGTCAAATCTACAGGCAACAGAGCCATGCCTCATTGTGGAGTTGGAGACTCTGAGACCAGAGAAGGGAAGGGGCCCCTCCACAAGGACACTTGGCTCGGCAGTAGCTCTGCTCAGGACAGAAATTAATGGCTAGCCCATTCACTGCCTTTGTGTCCCTTCAGGCCCCGGCGGACTGAGGTTGTAGGTCAGGATAAGTCTTCCAGGGAGCTTGATCTAAACATCTTCCTTTGCCTAACCCTCTCCTGAGAAGGGTTTTATGGCAAAGTTTTATGGCTCCAGGGTTAAGTTAGATCCTTCTTGGCTTATTTTTCTCTTGCTTCAATAGGTTTGTCCCAAAAGGGTTTTAATGCTTCTCAGCTGCTTACAGGCCTTCCAGAGTCATCCTATGCCTCGCTATAGGAACCAACCCCAGAGAGGAAGTTCATACCCCATTGTTACTTCTTACTTTAGAGACCCTTGTCCAGGCTTTGATAGGTTCAAAGTTTTTCCCAATTTTTGTAGTGAAAACCAATGGCTGAATCCTGTTTCTGAATCCGAACTGTGCTACCCAGTATCAATCCCCTCACCACCCATTCATACACATACACACATGTGCATATCCATGTGCACACACAAGTGCATGTGAACACATGTATGTGCACACATGCATACACACAGGCACATACCAGGGCCCAGAAAGTCTAATCTGGCATGGCTCAACCCTAGCAAAGTCGTTTTGTAAGATCTCCTGGTTCTCCTTGCCTCCCAGGTAAAGGTGTGTACCCCACAGTCATGCCTGCTCCCTTCAAGGTTGAGGAGACCAGTAACATAAACATTAGTTATCCATGAGCAGTAGTGCCAGGCACCATACTGAATTCCTTATGTAAATTATCTCATTTAATCTGCACAGAGAAACCTGAGGGCTGATATTATTACTCCACGTTTACAGATAAAGAAACCAAGGCTCAGAGAGGTTACTTAAGTAAGTTACTCAGGGTCACAGAGCTAGGAAGGAGCAGAGCTGGGTCTGGCTTTTAACCTGGAACAATAAGGCTGGAGATTTAGGAGGCCCCATAGCAGCAACATGACTCTGATAAAATGAGAGGGATAGAAGAGTCTGATTTCGACGATTTCTTTTTGGGAGAACGTTTTTCTGAAAAGAAAAATAAGTGAAACAGATAGGTCCCCCAAATCCAGCACTGTAAGGAATTCGATGGACTGACAGTGTGCCCTCTATGCCACAGGCATGCAAATGAAGGAGGCCTGGACCACCGTGGGCTTTGCGAATGGATTCCCAGCCGAGCGGCCCCTGGCCTGACTCTTGGAAAATACACGTTTGATGAGAAACTTAAAAAGGGGTGGGACACTCCAGACAGAGGAAATGTCATTAACAACAGCTTAGAGCAGCAGACCCCAACATTTCTGGCATGGGAGACTGGTGCTCCTATGAGAATCTAGTGCCTGATGATCTGAGGTGGAGCTGAGGTGGTGATGCCAGCGCAGGGGAGCGACTGCAAATACAGACGAAGCTTCGCTCGCTGCCCACTGCTCGCCTCCTGCTGTGTGGCCCGGTTCCTAGCAGGCCATGACGGTACCTGTCCATGGCCTGGAGGTTGGGGACCCCTGGCTTAGAGGAGAGACATAGACCAATATATTAGGGAAACAGTATAAAGCGATTATAGCTGAGGATGGGGCAAAGTAAGAGTTTAGAATGCGGGGCCTTAAGGGCATAAGAAATATGAATTTTATTCTGTCGGCAGGCACTGGGGCCCTATGGCAAGACTCAGCATGAGAGTAATCCGCTCAGATTGTCACTTTCAATAGCTCACTCTGGCAGAGATTCTGATTAAAACGGGGCTAGCGATCCAGTGTATTGCAGTGCTCGCGGTGGAAGAAAATGAAGCTTCAGGAAGGGCAGCAGGATTAGTGACAGAGAAAGGAGCCTGGGTTTAAAAGGCCATGACCTTGCAAATACTCTAAGTCAATTTGGGAAGTAAATTCAGGTTGACTATATATTCAACCCAAACATTCTCTAAACGAGGATGTTTAGTCCTGGGACAGGCATGACAGCAGACATGTATTGAATGTTTATTACTACCTAAGGGTCAAATTCCACAGGGCAACCAAACCATGACTATTGTTATCTTCATTTGACAAGTGAGAAAACTGAGGCTTAGAAAGTTGAAATGACTTTCCCAGAGTCCTGTAACTACTGAGTTCAGGAACAGAGTTTCACGGCCAGGAATATCCTGACTCTGGAACCCAGATACCATTTCTCCACATTTTGTCAGGGGCAGAAATCAGAGGCAAAGGGAGTAGGAGACATTCAGTGTCCCTCTGCAATCCGGAAGAGTGGCCTGGTGAGAGGTCCCCTTCTGTCAGTCTAATCCGGGGTTTTTCCATCTCAGTTCTGCTGACATATGGGGCTGGATAATCCTCTCCTGGGGAGCTAGGCTATGCATTCCTGGCTTCTACCCACTAGGTGCCAGCAGCACACACCTTTGCCCCCTAACCAAGATGAGACCACCAAAATTATCTCTAGGCTTTTCTAAATGTCCCCTAAGGTAGTAGAGGAGAACAAAATCACCTCCTGTTGAGAATCACTGATATAATCTTATGTCAGGATGTCCTAGCAGGATTGCTGCATTTGAAATCCATTCAAATCAGAGGCTGGTGGGGTATACCCCGAGTTAGCTGGTGATTGGCCCTCTGTTCCACATGTTATCTCAGGAACAGTTCTGGGCCCTGGGATCCACTCTACAGAGGCCACCTCAGCATTCACCCTTGGCCATCAGAGAGGACCAGACTTTGAAGGAAGCAAAAAAGTCTTTTCTGGGATCCAGAAGGTATTTATATAAATTAAGGGGTCAGAGTTTATGTGGGCAATTCTGAGCTAGTCACCTGAGAGCCAAAATTAGCTTTGCTTCTCTGCTATTAACTCCCCTCAGGTATCCTGTTTAATGATTTAATGATGTTTAACTCTGAAGTTCTTCAAAGCTGAAGAGTTTGTAAACCCCTAAGGCAGTTTCTACCTCCCTGGAGCTGGAGGTACACTGAAGCACCATCTTGAGACCCCACTTCCTCCTGTAGGCCTTGCCTTTGGGGCCACCACAGGCTGAGTCTGGGCAAGCCCAGGGCTGTGGGTTAGGTCCCAGGGAGTAGGTCTAGAATTTCGGAGGTGAGTTTAGCAGAAGAATGGAGGAGAGAGGGAGAGATGCTTAATGGGATTCTACTCTGTTTCTCTGTTCCAAGAAGGACTTTCATTTTCTACTTGATCATTTCTGTAATGACGATTTATTTTATATTTAATGTTTACCAGTGTGGCAGTATGTCTTTGACCTCTGAAGACCTGCTGATAAATTGATGGTGGGCACTACAAATAACAATAGCTTAGAATGAAAGAAACATAGCGTAAGCCAGATAAATGCTTTTAGGGCGTATGAAGACATACATGTAAAATTATTTTTTTTCCTGTATAAAGATATTTTTTTACATGTAAGTGCATTTAAACACATATCTGGGAAGTCTTGTTTTCTCCACTTTACAGATGAGGAAATTGAAGCTCGAGGTACTTAAATTATACTCAAGGTGACATAGTAGGTAAAAAAAGGGAGCTTGCAGCCCCAGGCAGTCTTCGATGACCACCAAGTTCGTTCCTACAAAAACACAAGCATGTTTGGTCCTCAGCCTCTCTTTGTCCAAGTTTGTCTTTAAAAGGTAGATTAAACAAATGAGCAGGACAACAAAAGAGCAGGAGAAGCAAACAGAGACTCATGGATATGGCCTATAAACTAGTAGTTACTAGTGGAGTGGTGGAGGAGGGAGTAGGTAGACGGGGTAAAGGGGGTCAAATATAGGGTTTAGGGGGAGGGCGAAGTGGGTAAAGGGGATCAAATATATGGTAGCTGAAGGAAGCTGGACTTTGGGTGGTAAACATGATAGAATATACAGATGTCAAATGATAATGCACACCTGAAAATTATATAACTGTGTTAACCAATGTTACCCCAATAAACTTAATAAAAACAAAACAAAACAAAAAATGTAAATTAGGTCACCGACGGGGCTGTACAAAAGGCAAAGTGAAAAAACCCATGACAGTCCTGGCGGTGTCTGGCACTGAGTAAAAACAGCGGTGACTTTACAAAGCCCTAAGTATGTGCTAACCCCTGTTCAAAGTGCTTTGCATGTATTAACTCATTTTCTTCTCCTACCGAACTTCTGATGTATGTATATTTTATGCTCATTTGACAGATGAGGGGACTGAAATATGGGTTAAATGACTCGCCCAAGGTCACGTGGCTTACAGGCAGAATTTGAGCTGGGATTGGAGTCCAGACCACCTGATCCCAGAATCTACATGCCTACAGCTCTGCAGCTCTACTCAGTAAGTTCCTGTTGTCTTCCTCCTTCATCCTCCTCCCCAGCCTCCGCCAGGACGTCTCATCCTCACCAGTAATCTGACAGCTACCATGTCATGCCTGGTATTACAGCCTCGTGTTTGTCTCATTTACCCAACTCCTCCAAAATATTTATATTCTGACAGCAGCATGATGATTTTTTTTGGTAAACCATGCCTGAGTTGGGCAGTGAGATGTCAGGTATAAAAGTACTGAGGTGGGACTTGAGGTGGCCTGAGCAAGCCTTGGACACACGGTCACTCTGTGGCAGTCCCAGCAAACTGTCACATCCTGGTGTATGTTGCTTCGGTTTCCAGCAGGAAATTTTCTTTCTTCCTAACTAATGGGAGTTTTTATAGCCAGAAAGCAGAGGCTGACTATTCGAGGTGAACACTGGGAGAAAGCAGCGGAAGGAGAGCAGTGTCGGCATGAAGGCTCTGGAAGTGGAAGGTTTACAGAGAACAGGCGAGGAAAACAAGAACAGCACCAGGAGAATAAATCTGACACTGTATATGGCATTCAAATATAAGTTTCAATAAAAGGCACTGGCCAGCCCATCCCAGATATGATAGATATCAGAAGATTTGTCTTTACTTACAGGACAGCCCATGTGCATTAAGGTGTCAAAGGTTTGCCCAGAGAATGAACCGTAGAAATCATCTCTAGATGTGATTGATCTCTAGATGCTTCTATGTCGTAGCAGGTAACTCAAATATCGGCTCCCAAACCTACTGCTATTGTTGCTGTTGTTAGCAGGACTCACTGGTGAGATCTGGGGGAGTTTATATTGCATGCAGTTATATAATAGCAATATTGAGTGCCAGGAACTGCCCCAATCTCTTTGTACACATTTACTCCTTTAATTGTCCCTTCAACTCCATGACGCAGGGAGCTTGACCGGCACTGCTCTTGGGACTGCAAGAGAGGGCCACCTCCGGGGCCCTGTACTTCAGACACTGCATTTCATAAACATACACACAAAGGCACATTTGTTAAAATCTCATGGTGGGGCTCCTTGGAGAAACAGCCAATTCTAGGACGGAGGGAGAAAATAGACAGCATGTTATTGTGCTGGAAAGTAGGGAAGTGCTCAAAAAAGCTGAAAACACACACAACGATGGGAGTGTGTCCAATGGACACAGGAGTCAACCGAAAGAGCTCCCACTGGCCAAACCGGGGATGAGTTGAGTGATAAAAAAATGTTTAAGGAGTTTTGGATTATAATCCAAATCATAATATAAATATCCAAGAGTCTACTGATCTACATGAATGATTTAACAAATAAATGAATGAACATTGAGACAAATCTCCCATGCAGAAGAATTCCAAATAATTCATGTAAATGCTTCACCTTCAAGGAGGTGCACCCCCACCCTAAAGCAAGGATGCACATCGAACCTTTCTTTTAAAGAGCACAGTATGGAAAGGGGGGAAAATGGTAACTTTATTGTGGAGAAACCTGACAAACACAACCTCAGCCAGGTGACCAAGGTCAATGTCAACAGTGTTAAGACCTCTTGATAGTACGTGCCCTTGATATAATGTGATGAAAACAACACTTCACTTCTGTGGTCTTCTTCTCAAAATCTATAAGCCCAGAATAATCACAAGAAAAACATCAGACAAATCCCAATTTTGTCTCGAAATTCAAGTCTCAAATTTCTTCAGGCCATCGTAAACAAGGAAAGTCAGAAACTGCCACAATCAAGAGGGCCCTAGGGAGACATGACTACTAAATATAACACGATATGCTGGATGGGACCATGTAATAGAAATAGAATATTAGGGGAAACTAAGGAAATCTGAATGCTGTTAGCGATAAGTACCAATATTTGTTTATCAGTTGTAACAAAGGTACATATTACAAAGATACAAAATACAAAGATACAAAAATATTAATGTAAAATGTTAAAAATAGGGCAAACTGAATATCTAAGACTTTTCTATATTATCTTTACAATTTTTTGTAGATTCATTCTACAATAAAGAGTTTATTTAAATAACATGAAATACCTCCGGTGCCTCTGCCACGTGGGAACCAGTGCCCTTCATGGTCTCCCTTATGTTCAACACGATCAAGATCCCAGGGGAATGTTTGGCACTGCTCTCGCCCAATGGATGACCTTGAAATTGAAGGAGATGTGCTCGAATGTCGTGAGGTCTGTGGGTTGTGCTGCTACTGTCTTCAGAGGTGGACTCTTCTGGAGTCGACAGGATTTGAGAAGAGAGAAAAGATCAATTAATTAGCTTGTCAAATCTTTCCTCTCTGCATGAATGCAATAGTCTTCTGTAACTCGTATCATTTCCTGGTGGTGACAAGCCTCCATTTTCTTGCTTCTCTTGGTGTTCCAATTTAGTGTTCTCAAGTTATTCACAAATCAGCACAGTATTCACAACAGTCGCACGTAGCAGCTATGGATATTTTGCAAAGTTAAGCAATTCATATTACTGGGAAATTTGAGTATATGTTAAGTCTAGACATAACATGCATGAAGCATGATCCCACTGTGTTACACAGACAACTAGATGAATATTGAACCACAGTGGTGAATTTTTTTCTACAAAAAATTAAAGTTTCAATAAATTAAAAATGCAGCTTTTCTTAGTGGTATTAAATTATTGATATTGATTCATTTTAGTTTGTGTTTGCTTTTGCTTTATCAAATAAATGTTTTATTTTGCCTTATGCTTTGTAATTTTCTGTATTTTAGAAATTTAACTTTTTAGAAAACATTTAAATATTTTATTTTTACACTTTAAAAAATTTTTACATTTATATTTACATTTTCAATATAGACTTTAGTTTGTGTTTTTGATGGACATGAAATAATAATATATGAAAATATATACACACTTGGAATAAATTATATTTTATTTATAATCATTTAGGTTATTATTGTCAATAGAACAAAAATTATGTGAAAATCTATTTATAACATCTTTAACAATTTTGCTGAAAAATCGAAAGAATAGATTTTACAGAATAGATACAAAATAATTTATGAATCACATATGCCTTTATTTTATTACTCACCCGACATCTCTGTTCCACTAATGGGACATCCAGACCCATGCAATAATAATTAAATTCAGCCATCTTTTATATTTCGATGCATTTATTTGTATAAATATCATAGCTTTACTCATTTTTGTTTTGGAGGTACCTTTGTTGAAGTAGGCAGATAGGAAATATTTACCATAAGAGTTTTTCAGCTTGATGTACAACTTTTAAATATTTACTCATTTGTATGAGGGTCCCTGTTCATACCCACCCCTTGCCCATGCATCCATCGGGGGTCCAGCCTGTGAGGCCACTTTACAGGCAGGAACACTGAGACTCAGAGCAGTTACAGTACTTTCCTGATATCCCACAACTGGGGATCCTGGCCAAGCTGGTCCCAAAACAGGCAAAGCCAGTCTGTTAACCACCATGAGACTGCCTCTCATGGATCTTTGGAAGTGCTTGCTGCTTGAAGGCTGTGCACATGCTCCCTGACTCCAGTTAAAACACCTGCCTACAATGGCCAACAAATATATGAAAAGATGCTCAACATCACTAGCTATTAGGGAAATGCAAATCAAAACCACAATGAGGTACCATCTCACACCTATTAGAATAGCTATAATAAACAGGACAAGTAATAACAAATGCCGGAGAGGATGTGGAGAAATAAGAACCCTCATACACTGCTGGTGGGGCTGCAAATTGGTACAGCCACTATGGAAAACAGTATAGAGGTTCCTCAAAAAACTAAGAATTGATCTACCATATGATCCAGCAATCCCTCTACTGGGTATTTACCCCAAAGACTTGAAAACTCATAACCGAAAAGATATTTGCACCCCAATGTTCATAGCAGCATTATTCACAGTGGCCAGGACGTGGAAACAACTAAAGTGTCCTACGATAGATGATTGGCTAAAGAAGCTGTGGTACATATATGCAATGGAATATTACTCAGCCATAAGAAGAGATGAAATACTGCCGTTTGCAACAACATGAATGGACCTTGAAATAATCATGCTAAGCAAAATAAGCCAGACTGAAAAAGTTGAAAATCACATGATATCACTTATATGTGGGATATAAACCTAAAAGCAACAAATGAACAGGACAAACAAACAGAGACTCGTGGACATGGACAATGGACTAGTGGTTACCAGACGGGAGGGGGAAGGGGGAAGAGGAAAGTAGACAGGAGAAAAAATTTAAATCATTTCTTCAATTAAAAATATAAATTAAGAAAAGACCTGACTCCTTGAGAAGTTTCTCAAGCATTCCTTTTTAATAGGATGTCTGGGTCCAGGGGAAAACACACAGAGAAAATATCCTGGGGCTGGAGCAAAGTGTGGAGAACCTCCTTGACATGCTTAAACCCCAGCCTCTCTCTTATCTTGATGAAGTTTAAAGTCCTGTCTCAAATAGCTACAGAGAAAATATAAAACAACAAATAAAAGCCCTGAAAATCAACCTCGAAATGAGAAAAGAAAATCTCTCACCAAAAGATAACAACTATATTCTCTCCTTTCCCTCCCTACATGGAGAACTTGCCCATCTCCATCCTCCCAGACCCACCTCTCACGGCCACTCATATTAAAGAAGTAAGCAGGGCGGGACCCATCTCCATCCCCACCCGCTTCTGCCCAGTTTCTTTTCTGACAGCCCTGGCAGTAACAATTGCTGTCAGGCTGTAATTTAGAGCAAACCAGTGCAAATTTGAACCAACTTTATGTGGGCGATTGATGGGTCGAACTGGATTTTTTTTTTCCACTTGCATGAGATTGTTGCAAGTAGGTATTATGATCCCAACACATCTAATATTATTTATTAATCTACTCAACAGCAATGTTTGGCATCCAACTTTATAATAAAAGGTATCAATTAGATGTTGTCGATGTTTTCAGAGACAATATCTAATTACAGTCACTTGCTATAGGCTATCTTGTTAAAAAATTTGAACAGAATGAGTAAGTATTCCTGACAAGTTCAATGCATTATTAAAGGTGTAATTACTCAGTTATTGCTCATGTAATCCTGAGTTAATTATGTGACTTCAAAATTCATCACTTTTATGTTTATTGAATTTTGGTAAGTTCACCCATATCTGATTTATCCCAATGATCCATTCCCTTTCTTATTTCAAACTAAATCTTTTAGACCAATGGGTTAGAAAATGAACAGACTTTGAGACACTCTAGACCCAAAACTGTAAGCAATGGTTATCTTTGGGGGAGGGAAGGCATCTAAAATGGCCATTTGTAGGAGTCCTCAGCATGGAGAGGATGGAGCTAGCCCAAGAACATATTCAGGTAGCCACAAAGTCAGCCATGAGTCGTTTCCAGAAAGAGGGCACGCGTGTCCTTTACCACATATTTTTAGTCCAGTGGTATTTGTGAACTGATGGTCTAGCCAAGCTGGGACCACCCTGTGACTGTGGTCAGGGCTTTTCTCCTGGTGACTAAAACTGAGAGAAGCCAAATGTTGAAATACTGTTAAATAAAGACTCCAACTCTGATTCACACAAAGCTTGATAAAGGTGGCTCCACATAACCTGAGGATAAATGACAAGTGATGAACATAGCACATAGAAGAGGGAGCTGAGTATATATCTGGTTTGGTCACATGTCACATTCCCCCTGGCCTTTCCTTGAGTGCAGCATGAGAACGTTCTGTCCTTCTTCCTATATGTTTGATTCCTCTTCCTCAACACTTCCAGTCAGCAACTCATCTGAAAGTCCCTTCTGCCCTTAATAGCAGAATCCTGTACCTTAGCCTGTCTGAGCCTGAACTTGCACACCTGAAAATGGGGTTGAACATCCCTGCCCCACCTGCCTCTGAGAGCCCTGGTGAAGTAGACATTTTTCCAAATGTGGCTGATAAGTGAGGAAAATCTCCCCAGGCTGTGGGAGGCCCATATCTTTCAAGTCCTCAGTGACTAACAGCCTCGCTTTCACATCCACACCACTGAATACTCCGCTACCTGTTCTAGAGCATAGCAAGCAAGTCAGGGGGTGGTAGGTGGTCTCTAAAATGGCCCCCATGACCCCAACTCCAGGTACTCTTGCCATGGTATAGTCCCCCTCTTTAAGTGTGGTAGACTTCAAGACTCACTTCCAATAGAAGTGGCAAGATGTCATTTCTGAGATTGGATTACAGAAAGATCGTGACTTCTGTCTTGTTCACCTTCCCTTATTCTTTCTCACTTTTTCCATTGATCATTCTGAGGGAAGCCAATTGCTATATCATGAGCTGCCCTGTGGAGAGGCTCATGTGGCAAAGAATGGATGTCTCTGGCCAACAGCCATGTGAGTGTACTTGGAAGTGAATCCTCCCCCATTTGAGTCTTCAGATGAAACCATAATCCCAGCGCCAACATGACTGCAACCTCATGAGTGACTTTGAAGCAGAGGCACTCAGCTAGGCTGTATCTAGTTACCTACCCCACAGAAATTGTGAGATAATAAGTGTTTCTTGCTTGAAGATACTGTAGGTTGGTTTAATTTGCTATGTAGAAATAGATAACTAATACAGATGTCCATCCCAAAGGCAGGTTTCTGAAGCCACCTTGGTTGACCTAGGGAGGTATGCTGAAGAAAATGGCATTTCATATCTGATCTGAGTTTAAACCCAAGTACCAATATCCTAATAGGTATGTGGCTATAAGGGTAAACTCTGTGAGTCTTCATCTCCTACTTCATAAAATGGGGACAGTGGTTCTTATTGTAATAGGAGCATTAAGCAAGGAAATAACTGAAAACCACTCAATTGGGCAGCTGTCACCATTGTTTTCCTTAATTAAATGGTAGCAGTTATTTATCTTCACCTCTAAATCTTCACAAAGCACCCAGTGCTCTTCAATAGCTCCTGATTTGCCATGGCAACCATATTTGACACCCCTTGGGCAAATCTAGTCCCTTCCACTCTTCTACTTGATATTTAGCTCTCTCCTATTGTATTTCCCAGGGTATAACTCATGATATATACTAATTTCTCTTCAAGTATTGCTGGGCACAAACATGCTACAAGCAATGCCTCCTCCTTCATACAGGCCTTGCAGACACAACTTTTCCAAACAAATAATAAGACAGGATAATTATCTTTGAGTAGGATCTTATTTTAGTGGGTGAGACACATAAATGAAAGTTCACAGTATAATATAATGAAAAGCATCAAAATGGAGCACACAAGATATTCTGGGTACACAGAGACAAGTTTTGCAAATTTTGAGTCTTGAAGGCTGAATGGGTATTTCTCAAAGAAGATGGGAGAAAGGGTCTCCAAGTAGAAGGATGGGGTGGACAGAGATAAGCTAATGGAAAAAGGTACAGAATTTTTGGAAAAGTATAATGTCCACAGCATGGAGAAGTCTTGTAGACTAGAGAAAGGAAGGACATAACCAGAAGGAAGGCTGGAGCCAGCATGTAAAGGACATTACATTCCCTTTCATGAGGTCTTTGTTTCAACTTACACAAAATAGGCTAACTAACGTTTTTAAGTAGAGGTTATTATGGCATGATTTCTCCAAAGACTGCGTTATGAAGATCTCAAAGGATAGCTTATGAAAATTGCTGTGGAATTGGGATTTGCTGTTCAGTTTATATATAAACATAGATGACAATGATGATGATGATGATGATGATAAAGATAGGCAGACAGACAGACAGATAGATGTAGGAACTTGTTTTGGGGGAAATAATGGAAACCTTAGAACCTCAAAATGTCACCTTTCTCTAAACCAGACTTCTTAAACACACCCCTAACCTTTTTTTATCAGTCTGTTATCAGTTTCTTTATTAATTGCACCATCATCTGTCTTCCTGTGAGGAGAACCTTGGTTCTTCCCATTTCAGCAACTCTGATCAAGACTATACACTTCACAGATTTGAAGACCACACTCACAACACCTCTGAACTTTCCTTTCTCAAAACAAAATGCCTTCTTCCATTCTTCTAATTGTCTCTCAGATGCTGTGGTTTCTGGACAAGTCATGATTCTGGTCACCACTCCCCAGCATGGTGCCCCTAGCTGCTGATGCACTCCAGATCCATCTCAGTAGATGCTGGCCCTTGGCTCGGCACTTCCCAGGAGCCTCAATGCTGCAGCAGATGCTTAAGATAAATAAGTAGCCCTAACAAGAAGTTTATTTTAAATCACCTGCAAGAGAGACCAGCAGGTCCTAGCCTCTTTTATTTATCCTATTTCTGAGCATTATTTTTCATCATCCGTTGGTGGAGCAACTTTCGCCCACATCCCAAGTAGACTCATCACCCAGGTTATTGCCTTCCTGAGCACCCTCTGACCTTCAGGAATCAGCACAGGTGGTGCTGCTGAGCCTGGTTGCTGGAGACATCTTATCTACCAAGGGAAACCCAGACAAGCACAAATGGGGTCATTCCCCAGGCTGCGAGGCAACCGAGGTAATAAATCCTACTTTGTTCTTGTTTGGAGGAAGACTCTTCAATTAAGTAAAAATTGATTTTCTAATGATTTTTTCCCCCTGCTGGCCATCGGTGGAGTGCTTGAACTAGCTCCAGCCCTGCCTTGTAGGAGGATCATTAAGTTGCTACCGCAGCTGACAAAAGACTTAGCCTCAAAAATGGGAAACGATTTAATCCTTTTATTTTGGACAAAACAGAGAACAGTGCCCATCACAGAAGGAGAAAACGGCTCAATTGACACAAACCAAAAATGCCAGGCCCTTTGGTTGGAAATACGGAGCTCTGTGGGTGCTAAGGGTCCCTTTGTGACCTGGTGGTGGCGGCAGCACACTTTGCGTCTGAGCCACAAAAATGCTCTCGGGTACAACTAAGACAAACCTGATGTGGAGATAAAGAGGGCATTGCAGAGCAAGAATTACGTGAAAAATATTAAACCCTGAGTTCACAAGCCCGTTCCCATCCCTGCCGGCTAAAGGACAACTCCCTTTGTTACTCAGACAACCTCTGGATCTGGATTTTGATGTTTCTACTTCCTAATGAGAAGTCCAAAGATGCTCATTGGATCTGCACTGCAAGGGGCAGCTCAGCTCACTGATGACGGGATTAAAGGCAGATGTAGAGAGCTCTTGCAGCCGGCAATGAATGCAGGCAGAATGGGGCTACTAGGGAAGTTCTCAGGCAAAGGTGTGCACGTGCTGACAGGTGGAAGTCTTGAGTTCAAGGGCACCAAACATATAACACCCAGGGAGAATGGGCGGAACACTGACAGCACCTGCTACTGTGGGCTGAGTTAAAAATAGGAGACGAGGGAAGCAAGCTGGAGCTGAGGAAATCAAGAACATTTTGGCACATAGAGCTCAAGGTGTATGTAAGACTCTAAGCCGATGGCTCGGGAAGTGACCTGTAAACAAAACAAACGTGTTGAGAATTCAGTCTTAATGAGTATTGGGGTACATACCCTAAGGGTATGTGTGTGTAATGTTAATATATAATGTTAAACCTATATAATATATGCCGATACATAGTTTACATATTATATACATTATATAAAACAAAGTTAATACATATATAAAATAAGTTTATATATATATAATAAATTTATAATATACAACAAGAAAAGATACATGAGGAAACCATATTTCAGGCTCCTCTGCAGATGGAACTGGCAGCACCAAATAGAAAGTCCCTGCTTCTGGCAGGTCACGCTCCTGAGGGACACCCGCTTGCTGGGATCTGGGCCGCAGCTTCCTTCAGGTACATCAGAGCCTCTGAGTTTCACCTTGAAAGGAGATACTTCCCTTTGCCTCTGTTTTCCCTTTTGGAGACGCACTTCAGTTCCTTGAGGTTTTTTCCTTGGTTCTTAATTAAGAGTTAACGACTTGGAGTTTAGGGACCTTATCGGCACTTAGTCACCCAGTTGAGTGCATCCTCCTGAAAAGACAAACAACCTCGATTTTATTGCCGAGGTCAAATGTTCAGCCGCAAGCCCTGACAGCCCTGAAGTCCCCACCTGGAAGTAGGCATTCCCGGAAGTAGGCTGGATGCAGGAAAGCAGAGGACCATCAGGAAAGAGAATCTCATGCCCCCTGCCTTTCCCACGGGGTTCTGAAAATGCCACTTCCTATGTAACAGCTTGGAGTTAAAAGACACGGGCAGGAAATGGAATGTGGTGTCTGGTCATCAGCATTTCCTGAGCACCTACTGTGTGCCAGCTCCCGCCATAGTTAGGTCATGGTTTTGTCTTTTCACAGCCACAGGATTGTTCAGGAGTCCAGACCTGCCTCTAAAGTGGGGGACCTCTCCAAGTCAGTGCAATTGTCTCTAAGCCATTTAACAAAACAGACGTGTCCTTACTCGACCCTCCCACAGAGTCCTCCTCTTAAAGTTGGCTTCTGGCGGCTTCTGGCGGTTTCACCTCCTCTAACCTCAGCTTCTAACCATACTCATTCCTCTTGGCCTCCTTCTCGGGATAGATAATTATAACAATGGCTGCAACAAATTATGCTTCCCTGTACCCAAACTCCATGCTAAGGGATTTGTAGCTCCTCCCATTGAAAGGTGGAGCCTATTTCTCAGCCTCGTTGAATCAGGCTGGCCTCAGTGATTGATCTGACCAGTAGAATGTGGCAGATGTGACACTGTGTATGTTCCTGAGCTTAAGCGGTCTTTCAGCTTCCACTCTTATTCTCCTTGTACCCTCAGACCACCATGCTATGAAGAAGCCTGAGATGAAAGCCAGCAGCGAGGGAGAGAGACCCAGCCTTCACAGCTGTTTCAGCTGACCCTCCAGCTGACTGACTGCAGCTGGAGAAGAAGTGACCTGTAAGCCACTATTTTGCGAAGTAGCTTTGTATGCAGCAACAGGTAACTGATACCGTCCCAACTATAGAACCCAAAGTTACACTGGCAAAACTCCTCCATCTTACTTTTCTTTTATCCTATGTGGCTCCCTATGTTAAAATGTATCCCAAACTTTGGCCCATCCTCCCTCCACCCCAAGGAAGTGATGTCCCTCTTTGCCAAAGGTAACCAGTACCCCTAATTCTATCTTCTACTCCTTCCTCTGGGACCCGCACACCCAATCATCATCTCATCCGTGAGTCTCTCCCTCCCATGGTCCTCCTGCTCTTCAATGTGCCTATTTGTTCTCCTCAAATCATCTCCTCTTTGATAGGCTATTGTCTCATTGGCTCGCTCACTGTCTTGAGTTGTCTTCTCATCTTGAGTGTCTTGGGTGTGGGCCCAGGCAGCCCTGGGTTGAAGTTTTAGACCTGCCACGTACTGTCTGAGTGACTTTGGGCACATTGTTTTACTTCTATAAACTCAGTTTTCTAGCATATAAAATGGAAATGACAATTGCACCTAGGTCATAGTTTTTTTGTTCATTGTCTTTCTAATGGGGATATTCATGGAGAGTAGAGAACCATATACCTGCTTTCTACGGTCACACCTGTTCGCAAACACCATCACAGTCCTCCTTTTATCCCTAACAGCAACAATGACTTGGCTTTCCTGAAGAGCTATGATTGAAAAATAAAATAGGGCTGGACCACTGTGTGTCTTATGTTCCTGATAAGTCTTTGCCCTTGATACTATAGGTATCAGAGAAAGAGAGATGCTCTATTAACCCAACCAAATGATACAAACACCTGCCCTGAAACTTTCCACCTGTGAGACCTGTCTCTAGCTCGTGTTTTGGCAGCTTGGCTTCAGAATAGAAGCCTCACCTCTTTCTCTCATCATCACTAGAGAACTTAGCACAAAGGCCTTACAGAATTGGGGAAAAGGAGTAACGATGGTTTGTAGAGGTAAACAAACCCTTGTTGGTTGAGTTAATAACTTGCATGGCATATGCTTGGTCCCCTGTGACACATGTGAGCATTTACAACATATAAATAAGTCAGGTGAATATCTCTGCCTCACAGATGTGCTCTTTTTAAACGTGAATTATTCAGTCTTTTAGGGACATGATTTCTAATCTTGACCATATGTTGTTTGGGGCTTCGGGACACATGACACTCCTTAGAAAGAGAACAGGAATGAGGACAGGTATGGAAATCTCAATGGCTGTGCCTGTTTTTCCACATTTTGCTCAAGGGTGGGACTCAAGAGGGTATGACAACCCTGGGGAGGTGGGGCGGGTAGAATGTGCCCTGTGCAGCTGTGCAGAGCGTGTAATTCGGGAAGGCTAGCTGGTTCAGACCACCCACAGTCTAGAGCAGAATTAGAATAGAAACCTTGAGCACCTGGGCTGGCTGTAGAGCAATCAGTTCCCAGGGTTTGGCCCTCACCCCCACTAAACAAACCTTTTATTAGGTGAATGGGAAGAGAGAAAATTAAAGTGTAATAGAAAAGTAACTGCACAAATTTTATCTCAGCTGCAAAAATGCTCTTTAATTCTACCCTTTTTACTCCAAAGCCTGGTATCTGGAGTAATTCAAGCAATGATGACAGTCTTAGGTATTTCTTTTAATTATTCCAGTGCTACCTTGCTGCCCAGCCCTACTGCAAGCACTCAGCTACTCCGAGCAAAGCCATTCCAACAATTTCGATTAAATCCTGGCCACTTCCCAATGGCACACAAATTAAAAGCATTACTGGATGATTCCTGCTCTAGCTCTTGCAAGTGTTGTTACATAAAGAAGGAGGAAGTTTGCCAAAGGCTTGATGGCATTTCCTCAGCCACAGGAGGGGACCAACCCCTTGGGTTCTGGGATGGAGAGATTTTTTTCCCCCAGTTTCAGCAGTTTTTAAAAACTCTTTCCTTCAAGCATGCTCTAAACAGATTTGTGATGTGGAAGGCACCGATGAGGTTTTACGTAGCATGTTCCTCCCCACAAAGTTTTGGGGGTAGTCCCTAAGACTAAGTTTCTAAGAAGATGTCTCGGCTTGTCACAAGTTGACCAGTTTCACTTTGGAATGGGGGAAATATGGCTTGGGAGACCTCTCCAGGTAATTGTCTCATGGTTTGGGGCACTTGAATAAGGGACTCTCGGTCTGCTATGACTTTATAGTCCATCCCCCTTAGAGACCAGCAGAATCTAGACTCTGCTCAAGGCTCTGCTCTCCACGGCCACCTAATGTCACAATCTCACAGCCCCCTCTACCCTTTTGTGCAACAAAGAGAGCCTGACACGGGGAAAGAGGTGAGAGGGAGGGCACGCAAGCACACCTTAAGGAGAGATCGTGTCCCACTCTTCAGACCCAGTGAGGAAAGTCAAGCTCACAGGCCTGCATGGAGCCACACATTCCACACGTGGGAAAACCTGAGAGCAAATCCAGGTGTTTCGACTCTGCCTCCGAATCTTTTTCTTCTTTGCCGTGCCCTTCACAACAGGAGGGGTGCCCACTGCCGGTCCCGGGGAGATGTAGTGACTCGAGACGGTGGAGCCGCAGACTGGGGAGAGTGAAGGCAAAGCCCCAGGATGGTGGGAATTCTCACTGGCAGTTACATCTCTTTGGCCTCTAAGACTTTTAAAGCTGTTTATTGAAGTGCTCCCTCCGCAGACAGGTAGCTGAAATCTGAACAAGTCAAGGACAGAACCCAATCAAAATGCAAAACACCACCTCCCAGAAGCCTTCATCATGTTCCCTTCCAGTCACTAACTCACCCAAGGGTGACACCACCCTGATGTCTAACATTGTAAAGTGGCTTCAACTACTGTTGTGCCTTATTTCAATTGGACCACAGAATACACCCTCTTTTGTGTCTGTTGTATTTCATTTAACATCATCTCCATTGTCTGATTCACCCTCATGTATGTGTGTGTTATTGTAGATTGTTCTGTCTTGTTGCAGTATTTATTTCATTGTTTAAGTAGAATTCAATCATATAAACACTAAAATGTATCTGCTTTACCGTGGATGGACATTTGCAAACTCAAGTATTTTGGGTCAGCTTGATGAGTATTTGTACCTTCAAAGTTTTGTCCTGTGCCAACATTTAGGCAGTTCTTAAAACCTAAACCACATCTGCTATTGTCCAGAGAATGCCATTCCAGCAAAAACATCTCCTCCCCTCCAGTTCTGGGCTGTGGTGGCTATTTTGGAATCAGACTGTGGTTTCCTAGTAATTCCTTTATCTCTGAGAGGAGAGACTTCACCTGGATATGTTTTTATTCCCACCACCATCAGAGGAGAGTTTAAAATTGAAAAGGATCATTGATTCCAGGGATGAGTAGGTTTCAATTCTCTTGTATCATCAACCTTCAAGTCCCGGAAATGGTTGCTGGGCGCTGCCATGAGTAGGCTCCCTCCAGGTCAGCATTTTCGATCGATTAGCAATGTCTGCCACTGGCAAGCATAGAGAACAGTTGCCGATATTTTGTCCAATCTTCCATCTGCAGACGGGTAGCTGAAATCTGAACAAGTCAAGGACAGAACTGAGCATGAACCAGTTCTCTCTGTATATTGCTGAAAAATTATTGAAATTGTTGGTAAATTATATGACAACGTAGAGATCTGTTAAAACCTATTAAGAAAAAATTGTGGGGGCATAAATTATCCTTTTTTTCTAAGAGAGTTCTGATAGGAAATTAAAATATATATAAAATAAATAAACAAAGAGTGTGAGCTTGAGGACTGGTACCACAGCCCCCTCCCTCCCTGTTTACCAGTACCCATGTCCAGGCCGGCCGCTCTCACAGGAAAGCCAAGCTCTATGGCCCAGGTCCAGAGACAAAATCACTCCCTGCCTCACTTAAGAAAACACTCTCCTGTCTCCATCAATCAGTGGACTCCCACTCAGAGCCCCTCTTCCCAACCTCTTTCCTGCAAGGCCCAGATGTTTTATTTATGGGCTGGTCTCTTTAGGAGGGAGCCCATCTTACCTCCTATTATTCATGAGCCTTAGGTAGAGAGAGGCCATAGAGGCAGATGAGAAAAGCCTTCAATCAAATCTTGATGAAATAAACTAATTAGGGAGATTACACCTCCATAATGATGTTAATTGTGCAGACAGGAAATCGCAGCCTTCCTGGCCGACTCTGGCTCTGCCTCCACAAAGGGATCTTTCAGCATCTCCAGAAATGAATGGCAGTCCCAGCTTGTGGGGCAAAGGGGCTGAGCCATGCCAGGAGCCCACTGCTTCCCTCAATGAAAAGCAAAGGCCTTGGTTCTGAGAGGCTCTTGCTAGTCCTGCTGCAAGGAACAGGGGGAGTACGCCCAGGGCTCTGGAGAAGACTAATTTACTGGTTCTTGTTGTTGTTAGTGAGCTAGGAGTAGAGTATCAAAGGACTTAGTAAGAGTCAGCTTTTCAGAAAGCACCCCACAGTGGACATGGGGTTTCAACCCTCCCCCAATTCCCTGCCCACCCTAACCCCATCCCAAGGCCCATTGCAGCTAACAAGTGTCCATACAAATTCTCTAAATGGGAATCAGAATAAACCCATTCGTTCGTTCATTCATTCACTGTTTCATGCAACAGGTATTTTTAGGCGGTTACTCCATGCCAGGCACTATTCATCGGAGTCAACAAAACAGACAGAGCTCCTGCCTTCACAGATCTTACATTTAGTGCAGGGAAGAGACAATAAGCAAACATGCACATGAGTCACATTGGATGGTGATAAGTGATATGGAGAAAAATAAAGCCAGGCCTGGCGGCTACGGAGCACTGGTACAAAGGGGAGACTGGTGTGGTTCTCAGAGGTTTGTTTCCCTGCAAAGACGATATCTGACCACAGCTGGAGAAAGTGGAGGAGCCAGCCATGGGAAAAGCCAGGCGAGGAAGCTTCCAGGCAGAGCAGACAGCATGCATAGGTACCCTGAGCTGTGCAGGCAAAGACCACCTGCTGGGGGTTAGGACAGAGTGAGTGGCACACAGTTGTGTGTGATAATTTAATAAACATCTTCCTCTCCTGATGGGCTGTCAGGTTTGTTTTGCCTCCCCCAACCCCCAATATTGTAGCCCCTGCCCCAGCACATTGCCTGGCATATGATAGGTGTCCAATAAATACTTGTTGATTGAATGAATTATTAATTAACTAATGAGGGCAACGAGTGATGTGTAAAACTCCCTGTTCCAAGGTGAGAGTTGATACAGGTGTTGAATGACAAAGAGGCTGAGACAAGGGCCTGTGTGGAGAGAGTTAGGGGTAAATGCCTACCTTAGGCCCTGGACCAGGGAGCAGAGAAGGTTGTCCTCTGTCTTCATCAGTGTCTTGGCTGCCCCGATCCTCAGACTGGCCACTTCTAACATAAAACAGCTGGCGAAGGAGAGAACAATGGTGGCATTCTCCTTACCTGTCGCAATTCCTAATGTAAGTTCTATAAAATTATTCCAAAGAACAGAACTCTATATGTATCACATCAGTGGTACTAGTACCATGTGGGAAGTTTATGTAGCAGGCAAAGAGTATATATGTCTAAAGTACACTTTAAAATACAAATAAAGCAACTATGAGGTGCCACATCGAACTATTAAATTAGTAAAAATACAAAATACAATGTTTATACTCAATGCTGGCAAGGAGGCTATGAAACTGTCATTAATTACTAGTTGGCAAAGTATATTTTGGCAACACTTTTTCAAAAAAAAAAAAACCTTGGCAATGTGTCTCCAGATCAAGAAAAAATGTTTGTGGATTTAACAGTGATAATAATTCTGGGAATGTACTCAAAGTAAAATTCCTAAATATAGAGAAACTGTAGGTTCGAAGATATACATTCCAGCATTATTTATAACAGTGAAAAAAACTTGTAAGCAACCCAAATATCCAAAATTAGGGATATGGTTAATTTAATTTAGGTTCATATATAAAGTCACCAGAATTGTATGCAATAACAACGCACATTTTCTAGCTAAGATGGGAACACAGCCACGTGCTTATGAAGTATGAAACGAAATGAATGGGTAGGGAGCAATCCGTGCATTATGTTTCAAGTGTTTGTTTGTGTACGGACAGAGACACAAAGCGAACAAGCAGAGATGAAAGTCATTTTGTTTGGCGAACAGAACTACATTTATTTAAGAACTACAAATGAACTCCACGTTAAGCATTGGGGTTACCAAAAGTTTTACCTCGACCTGATATAAAATAGAGCGCTAGAGCCAGGCAGGACATTAGGTAAAGGGGAGGAGATAAGGTACAAAGAGGCTTGCTTTTGCCTCACAGTGGGATGTGCAGATGGATTCCGTTGTGCGAATGGATCAAAATCAACAATGGAGGACTTTTTTTTTTTTTAAATATTTATGTCCAAACCGCAGCCTCCTGGGTAATCTTGACTCAATGAAGCTAGAGAATTAATAGTTTTAAACAGCTCCGCATGTGATTTTGATACCAGCCAGGACTGATGACCAGCAACGGCAGCAGCGGAACCAGCAGTGGGCGCTGCAGAGCCCCCGCGGGCGTTGCGCCGAGGGAGCCTGCCGTTTTCGCAACGGTTGCTATGTACCAGGCACCGTTCCAGCCGCTTTGTATGGACAATTCCTATTAAATCTTCCACTCACCTGATGGAGTAGGAACCACTATCATCCCATTTTATAGGTGAGGAGACTGAGGCCAAAAGAAGCACAGAAACATGCAGACTACATAGACCCGAAGAGCCTCTTTACCATGTATAACCGGACTTTCCTTCAACGGGGACTTGGCCACTCTAGGGACGTGCTGTGTTCCCACAAGCAAACTCAGGGATGGTGGCTGCAATCCAAACAGCTATTTCTGCGTGTCTGGGGCCCTCACCCTTATTTGCACAATTTTTCTTGACCCAGCTCCTCCCCTGCTCTGCCCCATCCTTCCCTTACCCCAGGCTCCACATCGGCCCATTGTATTTTGAGAGAACAAGGGAGAATAAGTCACACAATAGACCCTTTGGGAAAGGGTGTGCGCAGGGACCGTAGGCTCTGGGATGTGGGAGAAGAGTCCCCAGCCACATGCAGGTTTTGTTACAGTCAGTGTGACATGCTTTCTCATTCTCGATGGCTCTCTGTAGCTGAAGATTGATTACATGCAAACAGTTTCCGTAGCAATCGGCACATGTTTTAACAAAATCCAATGCAGCCCAAGTCAGGCTAATTGTTTCGGAGCACAAGCCGCATGCTCTTGGTGACCTAGTGGCCCGCAAAGCCCTCCAGGTGGATTTGAGCTATGCATAGCTTTTTGTCACACACATCTTAGAACTTGCTTAGCAAGAGCAAGAAAGGGGATTTCAATGTTTCTAATCCAGGCCACAAACTGCTTTCATATAGAAAGTTACTCCTTTATTCATGTAGTAGGTTCAATCAACAGAAATAGAATGACCACTCTCTCTAGACCTGGGCATCGGATAAAAAGGAGGGACAAAATGGGGCTCCTGCCCTCCTGGGGATCACAGTCCGTTGGAGGAGACAGACATTAATTTGAAAATTTTGTGAAAGACAAGAGATAAGTGCTATAGATGCTATGCACATTTAACGGGGTTTCCCCACTGGTCAGGAGGCCAGGACATTTCCCCCAAGGAAAGGTGACCTGATGAGATCGAAAGGATGTGTCAGACGTTGTCCAGGAGAAGAGAGAGAAGAAGCGTGGTGTTTTCTAGAAATATGAAAGCATCTGGCTGCATTACAGAAAGGACATCGTTGACGGGGTAAGTGGAGTTAGAGAGTTGGTGGGACCCTGTCACAAGGCGGCCTTGTAATTGTTGCAGATTATTTAAAGCGCTAGATGGGGCTTAAGCTGGGAAAGGTATAATCAAATTTATATTTTGAAAAAGATGGCTGTGGCTGCTTTGATGAGAATGGATCTAGGGGCAGGGGCAAGAGTGAAAGTGGACAGAAACAGGAGGCTATTTCACCCATTCAGGCTCAGGAGATGGAAGCCTGTGCTAGGTAGAGACTGAGGTTATAGAGAGAAGCAGACGGAGTCAAGAAGTAAGCGAAAATAAAATGATCAAGACTTGGAAATGAAATGGGGTGAAGAAGAGGGAAGCGTATAATCTCCCAGGATAACACTTTACCTAACTGAAGCCCCACCCGGAACAAATACTCACTAAATTATCAGTGATTAGCTTCTACCTGATTGTGTTTGAACTTCAGAAGCTTGAGAAGAAAGTTCCAGAAAACTAGACTTCAGTAACTTGGACCCAAGGGGAATTCCTGTTGCTTTTTAGCCTTTACTCCATTCTCTGGTCCTGGGGTATTGAGAGAGAAGAAGAAGGTGGGAGGGGTTGGTTCAAGAGGAAAACAGCTTCCTACATCCTGCAGGACCACAGAACGGAAAGTGGCTGGTGGTCTGCCATGTAGGGTGACTTATTTTCCCCTGGGAAAAGAGAAGCCCCAGAACTAAGCCGCTGGGATGTCAGAGTGGGTCTAGTTGTGTCACTGACTCATCGGTGACCTGAGACCAGCAGTATCACTGTGGTCAGTAGCATGACAGACCAGAGTGGGGGCTTCCTGCCCAGGGTCCTCAAAGCCACTTAACAGCCACCGGCTCCCTGTGCTGAAGCCAACCCAACCCAAAGGGCTCTGGGGATCTGTAAAGAACGAGCAAACACATCAACTCCAGCATTAACAAGGCTGCAGAAATCATGAAGAAAGGTCAACTTGTCCCCTTTCTGCCCCCAAACAGAGGAAGCTGCGACCCTGGTCCCCCAGATCGCCCTACAAACAGAGCCCTAGGGGCCGGTCAGAGGAAAAACTGGTTACAGTGTTTGAAAGGAGCTTCAAAGGTCACAGTCCCCCACACAGGGGCAGCGGTCACAGTCACTGAGAACAATGGAAACTGGGCTGGCTTGCTGAACAGAATGAAGGCCAAGGGAGAAGGCTGCTGAGAAATGTATCATGTTCACACCTGCAGAAGAACGGCCTTGCTGGCCTGTCCTCTCGCTGGCCCATGCCTCTGGCTCCAGTGGGACACTGGCTTCACTCCAAACTCAGATCCCGGCAAGATCACAGGAAGATTTCCATCCAGGACCTCAAATGTCACAACAGCTTGGTGCTGGCACCTCGATGATCGGGGATTTCTTGATAGGTGTATTTGTTTAAAATGCAGATTGCTTGATGGGGCCTGTCACATAGTCGATTCTAAGCTGGGTCCCAGGAACTGGCATTTTAAACCGGACACCATCTGTAGTGCATGGGTTCCCTGCTCTGAGAAATACTTTCGAAGAGTCTGGGGACATTTGTATTAACCTTTCACAGACATCTTTGAGAATCTGTTGAAAGCTATGGAATACTTTGGAAAAATACATATGTGTATTTTTTGCCAGATTTTGAACAATTTCGGGGATTGATAGACTCTGCTGAAGCCCAGTCTTTGTATCTCCTTGAAAAACTGAGTAATCGAAGGTAGAAGACACAAACAATGGAGACAGAGGACTCGATGCCAAAGTCACTGGATGACGTCCCCAACCACAGAGCCCCGTGACGTCGAGCCCTGCTCTTCCGCAGCCTCACATGCTCAGTACTTGACCTCGCACAACAGAAGCCTGGAGCAGCAAAAAAGGCAGTTCAATAAAAAGCGGGGGCCTGGCTCCCCTGAGCTTCGTGAGGGTTATGACTTTTGAGGTATGCATAGGTGTGCACGTACTAAAGGGAGCAGTTGATAGGGTGATAGGTATCTGCTGGAAGGAAGGAGTGTTTACCAGTTTTTAAGAGCAAGGACCTCTGACATATCAGCGCTGCCTCTGGGCTCTGACTTTTGTTAACCTCTGTGACCCAAGAGATGTTACTTGATCTCACGAAGCCCCAGTTTCCTCTCATTGGTACAATGTAAATGATAATATCTAAGCCACAGGGTTTTGTGAACATAAAATAAGACAATGAGATTAAAGCACTTAGCATAGTGCCTGGTGCATAAAGGCTCAATGAACTGCAGTTATCAACATTATCTCTTCCTTTCTTGAAATTTGAACATCCCTTGCCTCTTCCAATAAGAGGATAGCTCTTTATCCATCTTGGTATCATACAAAGCACCTAGTACTTAATATAACAGGAATAAGGTTTTAATAGATATCAGGAGGGAAGGAGGAAAGAGAGAATAAGAGAAAGAGAAAATGAATGAATGAATGAATGAATGAATGAATGAAGTGAGTGAATGACAAGCATTAAGGCAGCTGATCTAGAATCTTTATTTGGGGCATCCTGGTATAAATACTTTCGTATCACCAGCAATTCAGATCAGAATTAGATTTTCTAGGCAGAGACGAGTTGATTTTTTTTCAGGTCTTTCATTTGCCAGAGAAGTGCACAGAGCTCCTTGAGCTGGCTGGTTCAGAAAGCCATTTACTGTATTTCAGAGAACGTTGTTTCAGCCGCCATGGAGGCTGCCTGTCTCAGTTTCCTGCCATCCACAATTAAGTGGGCATTGTTAGTTAAATTATCATCACACTTAATTGAGAGTCAGATAATAGTGATTGTAATAAACTTGAATTACTTTTGGGTAAGACTGCAGTTATTGGAGGAGCAACCTTCCTGCTATATGGCTAATCGAATTCAGTTGTATCTGTTGAAGTGGATAATAGCAAAAATACCAATACCTGGAGTTTTGTTCTAACTCTGTGGAGTGGATTTAGCATGAGGTTGGGAGTTAGTTATCCGGAACTTATTTGGTTGGGGTGGGGGAGGTGTCCAATGGCTTGGATGTCAGGATTGAAGAAACAAATTCTGAATTTTCCAGCAGTATTCAAGATTCCTCCAACCCAATCCAAAAGAAATCATATCATAAATGCCAGTGTAAAAAATGTCAAGGCCTGAATTCACAGATCCAGCCAATATCAGGTGCCCATTCCAAAGGCTCAAACAGATTTTTCTATCAGGAATAGCAGAGAAAAAGACCAGATGGAGCTATTTAAAGTCACAGTGGAAGGATGTTTTAAAGCAGGGGCTGGCAAACATTCTGTAAAAAAGCCAGAGATGAAATGTTTTAGGCTTTGTGTGCCATATGATCAACTCAACTCAACTCTACTGTTCTAATGCAGCCTCAGATTAATAATGGGTGTGGCTGTGTTCCTATAAAACTTTATTTACAAAAGAAGGGAGTGGGCTGGATTTGGTGGCCAGAGGTCATAGTTTAAAGGAAGGTAATTTTCCTATAGAACATGTGGCAGAAATAGACAAGTTACATATGCATGAAACAACACACTGGTGTTTAATTAATGGATAGATAAAATGATTTGCAATTTCCCATCAATTTTAAACACATAAGTAAATGATTCTACAAGTCTGTTCCTTTGTGTTTTAAATTTCAAAAATAAAGACTCATGACAGAAAAATTCGAAAGGAAAGATGACAAAGGAGCTTTCATAAGAGTAAACACAGCTACGGCATTTTTCCTTCCAACCACATTTCAGAAGACACAACATAATTGTCATCACGGTACACAACTTTTTAAACTTGTTCCTTTTAATCAACATTATATTATAAGCATTTTAGTATTGCTACGTAACGTTCAAGGTCATTCTTCTAAGTAGCTGTATAATATTCTTTTTACAGAAACACTACAATGGTTTACTAAGGCATTTTCCTATTGGACATTTTGATTGATTTCTGTTCTTATACCATGATGACACCACAGTAACAACTTGGTCTGCATTTTTGGGTTGTTTTCAGGATAGATTCCCTGAAGTTGAATAATTGAGTCTTCCCAGACTCACTCTAGATTCTAGTAAACACTAAATATAGAAACCACATATTCTGAAGCAAAATTCAAGCTGGGATGGGGAGTGTGTAATAGTCTCCCAGGGCTGCTGTAATGAAGTGCCACAAGCTGGGTGGCTTAAAACAACAGAAACGTGTTCTCTCACAGGGCAGAAGGCAAGAAGCCTGAAATCAAGGAGTCAGCAGAGAATTCGAAATCTCGAGGGAAACATCCTTCCTTACCTCTCCCAGCTTCTGGTGGTGACAAGCAGTCCTTGGCATTTCTTGGTTTACAGTTTCATTACTCCAACGTCTGTCTCTATCTTTCTTCTGTGTTTGGGTCTCTACACCTTTGTGTTTTCACGTGGCCTTCTTATAAGGATAGCGGTCATTGAATAGAGGATCCGCCCTACTCCAGTGTGGCCACGTCTCTAACTTGATTACCTCTGCAAAGACTTTATTTCCAAATAAGACCACATTCACAGGAGCTGGAGGTTAGGTCTTGGACTATCTTTTGTGGAGGTCACAATTCAACCCATAACAGGGACAATGAGAAAAACAGGTACAATTAAGACTTTCTTAGAAAATCGGGAGTTCCAGTTATCGCACCTTTACAGTGCCAACCTTAACCAAATCTCAAACTCATCTGTCAAGGAGGGTCCGTCACTCCGTCTGCAGGAGGAGTCACATCTTTGGACATGCTTTCCCTGACTTCTTCTCCACGTCCCGTGTGTCTTCTATAATGGAAAGCAAAGCCCTAAACTGTCATGATTACTTGTACATCTGTATCTCCAATAGACCATGAGGTCCCTAGGGACAGAGGGTGTGTGTTCATTTTGCTGATCCAGGTAGCAGGTACACAGAAAACCCGTATGAAGTGAGTAGATGGGTGACCAAGACTGTCTGTCCATTTTGAAACATCGGTTTGAATTTCTTCTTCTTAATCCATCCTACCAGTACTAGACCAACCACAAACCAGAGAATTAAGTTCATTAATATTCATTATTCCAGCCCCTCCCCCACAATCCCTTTGTTTTCTGCAAGAGCTTCTTAGCCTGCAGTTAAATGAGCTCAAGGAAAATGATGTGACTTGGCTTTGGAAATATATTCCTCTGGCTGCCAGGATGGATTTAGCAGACTCCGAGATCAGTTTGTCACTCCTTCCACGACTGCCTCTGTGCACACAAAGTGCCACGACAGTCCCTGAGTTATGAGGGGCCATTCCACGGCTGTGATGGATTTGATTGTTTTATGCACTGACTTAAGATCTCATTTCCTGCCACATTCACAAGTGCTTTCTGGGCCGCTGCGGGGGAACCCATCATGTTGGTTTTGAGCGGCCCCCACCTCCATCCAGCTCCACTGGGGACTAGACTGCAGCGTTCTGCATTTCCTCTCTGAGCAATAACCTCAAAAGATCAAACCATGTAAGAGTTGCCCAAGGTGGTTGCTGTATCTCCCAACCAACCTGCCTGTATATACATATATTTTACTCTCAGTTTTTGGTTGCGTCTCCCTGAAATATTCTGCAAAAAGACACGAAATCAAGGAATAGACAGCTCTATTGGGCAAATAACAAGCTGTCATCTACAGAGCACGGCAGATCAATTTGCAAAGGAAAAGAAACACCCTTTGCTAGAATGCCTCATCTAAAGAAGGCAAATTCTCTGCTGTTGTCCTAATATTGGGGGAATCACTTGATCTTTTATCTGATGGGTTCAGCATCTATCTGTATGTTTCACCATCATGTAGACAGTCTCTGTCATGTTTTCCCCATCATTAGTTTGGCAAAAGCAACACATTCACCCATTTCAGAGTTCATTCCATTTATCTTTGACCCAAGGTTGCTCCTCTTCCCATGTGGAGTAGGTTCCATGAGAGCAGGGTCCAACTCGGCCTTATATGTTGCTGAGTGAACAAGACTGAGCTCCAGGGTCTGGTCCATAGTAAATCCTCCACATTTACTTCAGGAAGAAATGATTATTGACCCCAGCTAGAGAGGTTAGCCATAGAAAGGAGAGTGGCAGACACCTGTTTGATACAGAAGTTAAACACCTAAAACAAAATAAAACAGAACAAAATAAAATAAAATGAAATAGAAAGCAAGGGTGAATATTGTGTAGTCATTCTCAAAGTGGGGTCCCTAGACCAGGCCAGCAGCACTGGCATCACCCGAAAATTCATTAGAGATGCAAATTCTTTGTCCATCCCAAAGCTACTGAATCAGAAATCTTGGGACTAGGGCTGAGCAATCAGAAATCTTGGGGATAGGGCCGAGCGTTAACAAACCTTCCCAGTGGTCCTGACTCACATTTTAGTGTGAGAACTATGGATAGATAAAGATGCAAGTCCATATGTTGAAAGTAAGGAAGGCTGCTCTTAGATTTACCCCAACAACTTTGAGATACGAGGATGCAAACTGTGTTATGGACACTAATGAAGTTGTAGAACATTCAAGTGGGAGACATAAGAGTAGCTTTGAACAAAATGTGGGAATGTCCCATCGCACCTCACAGCCAAAGAAAAACAGCTATCGGGTATCATAAACATGATAACTCTATCAAAAGAATATAAAATCTGCTATAAAACAGGAGTTATGGGTCCGTTTGATTTTGGAGATGGTAAAAATTATTTTTATTTATCAATTCAAAACATTAAAACATTTATCACTTACAAATCTCAGGTAAATCATGTTCCTTTCCTATCCTATTCCCCTAACCTCCCCCGCCCCCCCCCAAAGTAAAACAGACATCTCACATGCCTCTGGAGGTTGATGGGGAAGAATTTAAGTAATTTCAAAGCCCAGGATTTGGTAAGATTGGAATCACACATTTGTCGAGACAACCATTTGTACATATGTGAATTTTCTTCAGAAGACCCAGGAGTAGAAGTAGAGAGAGAAAATGGCTGAGCTGGTTCTCGGTGGTGATTGACAGGGTGGATGGTACAGTTGACAGGATTAAAGGCCAGTTGGGAAGGTTGGGGGTGATGGGTTGAGATGATTGAGTGACATTTAGGCCCAGGAGGAGATAGATGCCCCAAGACATCAGAGAAGGACCCTGGCAATGGGGTTTCTCCATGATTTGGAGTGTGTGTTACCTAAGACTGGGGAAGTGTGGGCATAGTGGTCAGAGGTCAGAGCCAGCCACACTAAATGTGTTCTCCGTGACTTCCTTCTATACATGTTCAAGAACAATTTACCGAATGTCTCTTTGGTGTCAGGTGCCAGATATTTGATGAAAACACACCACTACATCACTTACTAACATCATGACTAGTCTAGCTTTCCCATCAAAACAGAGTTAACTTGTGAACTGTCTTTTCCACCCTGATGGAAATTCACAATGCCTTCTGGCACTCTTAGTGTCACTAACCAGCGGTGATTTCCAGGAAAGAAGCTGAGAGCAAAAAATGCCAGTAGACCAGAGCAGTGACTAGTCTATTCTGTGGGCAGAGAACTGAATTTGAATCCTGACCCCACCTCTTATTAGCTCTGGGACCTTGAGCTCCATGTCTCTTTGCCTTACCCTCCCCACTGGCAAAATAGGGGAGGTGACGAGGGTCAAATACAGTGATCCAAGTACAAAGCACGGAATCCAGTAAGCACTTCATAAATGCAATCATTATTATCCTTAATAAGGAAAAAACAATCAAACCCATAATCTCCCAGTCACAGCTCTCCACACTCTGTATATTCCTCACTCCCCGACTCCCCATCCCAATCCACCGCCCAACCTGCTCGCTCACCTCCCCGCTCCACACCTTCCTTAGCTCTCTGCCTTGCCTGGTCTGCAGAAACATCCTCCTCTTTCCAGATCAGATCAAGGACCCAGTGCTCTGGAAGGAGGGGCAGCATGAACCATCCAATGCTAAGGAGTATGGGTGAGAGATTAAGAATCAGGAAATTTCTAAGAAAAAAAGAAAAAATTCTAACCATCTCCAGCCACCACCCTAAGAAGGTCTGAGGAAAGCTACCCTTCAGTCATATCCTCAGCATACTTGTAAATTTTCAGGGCACGTGGACGCCGATGCTGAGCTCAGAGGCTTAGGGCTGCCATAGTCTTTCCCCTCTGGGTCCCTGGTCCAACTTCCATTCATACTGGTTGTGAGACCTTGGATAAGTGCTAAACCTGTCTATTTCTCCATTTACTCATCTGTAAAACAGCGCTTGCCTAATAGCACACATTTTGTAGACTCTAAATTGTAAAGATTAAGTGAGTAGTATAAACACAGGGTTAAAATTGTGCCACCACACGACAAGCCCGTAGTAGCACTAAGTTACTGATTTTGCTCCATTAGAACTTGGTGGTGCGCCTTCGAGCTTCCTGCTTCATGATGGTCTCAGCTACCTCACGGGGAATTGTCCCTAAGAATTGATTTGGGCCTGAATTCTCTATGACCTTTATATTTCTAGGTAAAGCTTCCTTAGACCATCCCAGGGCTCCAGAGGCATTAGTAGTGAGTCCCCTAATTTCTGTTTCTGCTCATGAATGAAGATGATTTTTACGGGAATGAAAAGAGAAAGCTTCACAGAAAAGGTGACTTTAGAGCTGAGATGCACAGTGGGAAATTAGGGGAGGCGATTCCAGGCAAAGGGACAAGGTGCAAGGCACCAGCACATTGAAATGTTCTGACTCGCTAGAAAAGAGGATACTTGAATGGGGGAGCGATGGGACTAAACAAAAATTCCAGAACGTGGAACCGGTCGAGCTGCACAGAGAGGATAAACTTTGGCAGTGGCGGGGGAGGAGGGGTGAGAATGGAAAATTTACGCAGAAGTGAATTAGATTTGAATAAACACCATCTTTGCCCTTGAGTGTTAGTGGCACATCAAGAAGCTATACTGTAATTGTTTAAATATGTATTGTCATTGTTTTTCTCTGAAATCTTTCTATTCTTGAGACCTGCCGAGAAGTTCACAACCTAGCCGGCTTAAGCCAGATTGCCTCCTAAGGAGGTAGGTACTGGAGTAACCCCAACACACTCCGCCATAAACGTGGGTGAGGGGTAGCCGCTTCTCACGGCTTGATTCTGATCTCCTCGTGCGTGCATTTTCATGAAAGAACATGTAGACAGCCAACTTCATTGTCATTTATCCCTGGACGATTTGTTAACTTCAAGAATCCTTGAATGCCAACCTGGATGTCTTTATAATTGCTGTCTCTGTCGGAGCCTGTGTGAAAAATGTCACTGGGAGAATGAAGTCAGAAAGCGAAGTTGTGGCTTGTTCTTCATGAAGGTGACAACGACGGAAAGCATTACTGGCTTTCGGGACAGTTTTGAGAACGTTTCCAGCTCCTGAAAGAAAAGATGTTTGTAAAATTGGAAGAGCCAGCCTGCTGACATTGACAGCGAATTCATAACACACATGCTAATCTACTCGTAGGGAGCAGGCTCACACACCCAGGGAAAGGCGGGAGAGAACCAGTTACAAAAGGCTTTAATCAAAGGCATGGAAGTTGGAAGACTTGTTACAAACCCAAAACAAAAAAAGATGAGTGTTTTTTTCTGTCTCTTGAATATGCAGATATAAGAAAAATAAGCAACACGTGAGATGGCTTTCTGCAAAGCAAATGCCACTACCTAGTTCTGTATTTGGGGCAAGTCCCTTTCTCTCTTAGGTTTGAGTTTCCTCGTCTGTAGAAGGAGAATTGAACTAATTATTCTCAATAGTAAGTTCTAAGTTCTCTGCAGAGATTGCTCATGTTGATGGTTTTCTTATGAAGATCATTTTTGTGCAAACCCTCAGAACTACTTGAATACCTTCAGAGCTGAGGCTCTCACCGCCTGGTAGAGCAGGTGAGCCAAATCCTGCCTGCGGGCCAAATCCTGCCCCCTGTTTCTGTATGCAAAGTTTTATTGGAACACAGCCACTTATTTGCCTGTTATCTGTGGCTGCTTCCTGCTACAAAAGCAGAGCTGTGCAGTCTCCATGGAGACCAAGTTGTCTACAAAACTCAGAATATTTATCTGTCCCTTTACAGAAAAAGTTTGCCAATCCATGTTTTAAAATGTCCTCTTAACTCTTTGATTACTCTAAATATTACCCGACTCTTCCTTTACTAAAAAGTGGTTTCTTCGATCAGAGAATCAGACCTAGTAGGTGCAAGCAATGCTGTAGCAACTCCACTTCTGAGTGTATACATCCAAAAGCATTGCAGTGGGGATCTCAAAGCTGTATCTGCACTCCCATGTTCATCGCAGCATTATTCACAGTAGTCAAGACGTAGAAACGACCTAAGTGTCCATTGACAGATAAATAGATAATAAAAAATGAGGTAAATACATACAATGGAATATTACGCCATCAAAAAAATGAAATCTTGTCATTTGCGATAACATCGATAGACTGGGAGAACGTTTTGCTCAGTGAAATAAGCCAGACAGAGGAAGACAAGACTGTATGATCTCACTTATATGTGGTATCTAAAATGGTCAAGCTCATACAAGTACATAGTAGAATGGTAGTTGCCAAGGATAGGGGTCTGAGGATTGGGGTGGGTGACAGACAAAGGATATAAAGTTCCAGTTATGCAAAATAAGTAAGTTCTAGAGATCTATACTGCATATAGCTAACAATATTGTATTGTATATTTAAAATTTGCTGTGAGGGTATATCTTACATAAAATGTTCTTATCACAAAACAACAACAACAACAACAATAATAATAATGCAGAAAGAAACTTTGGGAGGCAATGTATTTGTCTCTAGTCTTGCTGGTGGTGATGGTTTCAAGATTGTATACTTAGCCCCAAACTCATTTTGTTGTATATATTAAATATGTACAGATTTTTACATGCCAATCATACTTCAATGAAGTGTTTGTTTGTTTTTAAAGAAAGAAAGAAAAAGAAATGCTGCAGTGTGCATTTGCCTTCATCCAATCCTTGGTTCTCCTTTATTGCACCTTGGGAGACAATTCCTGACCGAAGAAAGTTATTCCTTACACTCATCAGAGATTTGTGGACCTATGACTGCTGTCCTTTGGACTGAGATCTGCCCCCTAGAGCCCTGGAGGTCAGTCCCTCTTCCACAGGCAGCTCTCTGGAGAATCAACTGGTAAGGGTTTCTAGGAGGAACAGTTCCCATTCCTCCAAGATCTTCTCATGTGTCATAGTTTAGCACTTCTCTACAGTAGCACACTCCTGAGCATTTCACAGTGTCTCTGTGACATTTGTGTGAGGATCCTAACCTTGAACATAGGACCTTGGCGTCTGCAACTTCTGGACATTCCATTCTGAGACTCTGTGCAGGGTCCACTTCAAAGGATTAACATCAGCCCCACACTGAACATTTTCCACATGTGCTCCTGATGTCAAGCAACATCCTCCCAGCCTCTTAGAGTGTAGTTGGGTTTTAAGCCAATGTATGGACGGACCTTTGCATTTAAACTGCAGAATGGGATCGTTTATTTCATTCTATCCAGTTAGACTTAGATCCGGGCATCGCACCTACTCTACCCGAATTAGTCCTAGAACTGTGTTTACATTTGTGCATAATTTCAAAATACGTACCCTTTCCACAACTGCTATTCATGCGCAACTATTGGAAGCTGTCTGAACAAACTCTGTTCCCTCTTACTGCCATGCTCTTGTACCTGCTATGCCTTGTCACAAATACCCTTCCTTCCCTTCCCAGTGAATTCTTTTTGCCAACCCTTCAGGCATCACATTCTCCAGAAAGCATTCCCCGTCTTCCACAGGTCATTGGAAGCTCTTCCTCTATGTTATCCAACACCTGAGTTTATCTCTTGACAGTATTTATTATATACTGTGTAAGCTCATGAATGGCAGGAATTGTGTCTTATTCATCCCTGCATCACCAGCATCCAGCACAGTGTTTGCACATCATAAGCACTAAGTACCTTTTGTAAACTGATGAGCAAATAAATGGAGAAGCGATGTGAGAAACTGAGAAAGACCTCAAAAGCCGTTCTGAGGAATCCAGCAATAGGGAGTGTGGACACTTTCTAACTGGGTCGTGGCCATCATATGCCATGATCAGCTGAATTTTAGAAAGAGAGTTAAAGAATTTTAGAAAGCAAGTGAGGCTGAGTATATTAAATGGGGCAGAAATTAGAGGTAGTTCATTCAGGAGTGAGACCATTGAGGCCCAACAGTAGCAATGGAGCTGGAGAAAGGAGAGCAGATTCGGGTGCAGAAAGGGTAGGACTTGGTGAAGAATCAAATGGGGAGGATGACAGCAACAGGTTACTCCTGAATGTTTCAATTCCATTCAGAGTTAAGTTACGTATTCAATAAGTGCAGAAAGTACTTTGTTGCCTCTATCCATTCTGTAAACAAGTAGCTGATTCCCAAACCTGGCTAATAACTCAGAATCATTTATGATGCTTTTAAAAGAATACAGATTCTGAGACCCCACCTGAGGCCCACTGAATCGGAATCATTTTTAAAGCTCCAAGATCATCGACTGGGTTTGGGAAGTCCTGTTTAACTGAAATGTCCTTCACTACATTCTTCTAAGCTTAGGCAGTTATATTCTCCTCTCTCTGCCCAGTCAGGCTGAAAGTGACCACCCCAGCTTATTAGCCCACTATATTCCTTATCTTGACCGTCTTACAAGATTTACTGATTTCTCTTTTTCAGTATGTTTATTTTCTATGCACATGTTCCCTCACCTCTGGCATTTATGAACAGGGTAATAGTGTACATAATACTTAAACTACCTGAACTCAGTATCCTCACCTGTAAAGTGGAGATGACACTCTCCTCTCCAGGGCTGTTATAAGATATTGAATATTAAAACACACAGTACATGGGTGTTAAATAATCATTTAGTCTCCCCACTCTCAGCTTACCACAAATACTTTTTAGAGCAGAAGCATGTCTTCAGTAGACAATTTTTTTAATATCCCAATGACATCTGGTCCAATGACTTATGCTTATCAGGTGCTCAGGGAATATTAAACTAATGAAGTATAAATTTACCAGTCAATCAGGAGATGAATTAATGGATGAAGAATAAATGAACAAATGAAAATATTGGTCTCTAGGAACACAGAAATGACTGTCTATGAATGACCATCTCTGATTGTCTCTAGGCTCAGTGCCTCCAAACCTGCCTGCACATCATAATTGTCAAGGGACCTTTCAAAAATTCAGATGCCTAAATTTTACCTCAGACCCATGAATCCAAATGTCTGGTGAGTGGGGTCCCAGGAATCTGGTTATAAAATGTCCTCTCCTTGATTCTGTTACACAGCCCATCTGGGGAAACCACTGCTCTAGAGAACCGGGAAGAGGCCATATTGCTTTGTTTAATGTAAGGAGATACGTTTTCTTGTTCTACAGTAGTTATTGAAAGTTTAATTCCAATTGATTGTTCAAAACATGTCCATTAAGGTCCAACATCTGTTTAATAGGTATATCCTGTTACACTCTTGTACTTAAGAGTCGCAGTCAAGACCTGACATAATAGGAGACAAAGTTTAAACAAACTAATTACATAAGAGTGCACAGAGGCTGAGCTGAGCAGGGGCCTTTGAACATGACATATGCCTTTAATCAAAACCAGGCATTAGGCAAAAGCAAGATACCCCAAGCTAGAGTTACGTAGTACATTGATTCTATAGCAGATTTTCCTAAGGCCAGCCTGGTCTGGTGACTCCCTAAACAATTCTGTCACTCCCGACTCCCACCATTTCAACACTCAACATTTCTGAGACCAGGCTGGGCAAACTTTGATTGACAGGTGGCAGAAAAAAGGGAGCAATCTGACAGATAACACCCCTTTGCATGCTTTCCCACTGGGGTGTTCTGAAGCATACTGTTTCTTTTTCTTTTTAAAAAAATTTTCACAAAAACTTTATTTGTGGTCACATCTACAGTTGTCATTTCAGCATACATGCTGTTTCTGAACAGAAATCTCTGTCGTGGCTCTTCATGAAACAGTGGTCACATAAGTATCTGCTTCCATCCTTCCCAGACTCACTCTCACTGCCTTGGGATTACGCCTCCCAATAAAACATGAGCACTTTGTCTCAAATTCTGTTCTAGGGCATCCAGTCCAAGACACTCATTCCTAGACACTTTTCTGTGTACGTCATACACAATATTTTATTTAATCATCCACTATCCATCTAAAATAGGTATTATAATGTCCTTTTTATAGGAAAGGCAATTGATGATGAGAGTTAATTTATCTGGGGCCCACCCATTAAGTGGCAGGGACAAAATCAAAACACACATTCTTTTGTGTGTTCCTAACAACGTCTATGTTCCTAACTACTACACATGATTCCATTCCAAAATACTGACAGAACTTTCTGGATATGCTAAGCATTGTTGGTACACTTCTCTCAGGATGCTTACATAATCTAAATCACTTGAATCAGCCTCATTAGGCTTGGACTATAAGGGAGATATTTTCTGCACACTTAACCAGGACTACGCTTGCCAGGCAAATCCAGTTCCAAAAGGCACCTATTCCTTCCATGTCTGCCTGTCCTACTGAGCTAAGAGTTCCTAGTAGGAAAAACATTTTATATTTATTTTTGTCTCCCTGGATTTCATCATTGTGTAGTAGACACTAAATAAATACTTGAGGAATGAATTGAACAATGAATTAATATAACACTTTAGAAAAGGTACTTTAACGTTGGTTTTTATGTCTACAACATAATGTTAGTTGAAAGTGAATGAACCACAGAATAGAATTTTTAAAAAAGAAAACTACATAGAGTTTGCCTGTGGCGTCACTTAAGTACACCAACAAACCTGACTTTAACCTCAATTAGCAAGAGCTGCACTCTCTAGCCAGGCATGGCACAGGTGGACATAGCCATCCTGATTTGCTGGTTCTCTTCTGGGTATTCTCTCCCAGTTTGGAATGGAACTGTTGATGTCACTTGTCCAGATCCTTATGAAAAATTGCACCAGCTTTGGAGTTAGTTTCAAATGCCTCTGATGTTTTCCAGAGTAAATGACTCTGAAGTGGAGCGAGACCTCAGAAAGTCCATCCACTACCCAAAACCCCTTTAACGTGACAGCTTTTCCTGTGCACTGATGTTAAAAGTGATCTTTGACTGCAGCTGGTCTCGGTTTTTCTTCCATCATTTGCTGTCTCCACTCCCCTTTGGTCATCGGGTTCCTCCAGGATAAACTCTCCCACAATTGGCCTTCCTGCCTCACCCTATCTCCTACTGCTTCTTGATACCAACTTTTCTCTTTACTGTTTTGTCTGCCACTTCTGTTCTGGAAAAATACTATTGCCCTGATCTAGAATGATCTTCCTCTTCTGCCTTCCATTCCAAAGCCATGCTTGAGCCTAACTCCACAGTCAGCTTCTCTGGCATTCCATTATTGATTTATCCCACACATACAATGACCGTGTGCTCAAAGTTACACAATATCCCAGGGAAAACCAGAAATGTAGAATGCAGAGGCCGAAGTATCACTTTCACTCTAGGGCATGGTGTCTAATTCCAAAGTCCCCCTCAGCATTTTGTTTTGGTTTTGTTTTATGTTGGTTTGGGTTTTGTTCAGTTAGGTATATCTAGTTCGGCAAGCACATTTGTTCATTGTTACTATGTGCTTGGAATGGTGCTAGACGCTATAAGATTTGCAATGGAAGAAACTTAGGAAAAGTAGAAAATTTATCAATGATTTGTGACCCCTCCCCCCATATAACCACAAAGTCGAGGCACTGGGATCCCAGATCCCAAAGTTCCTTCTCCTCTTCTCTTAGGTGACTCAGAGGTCCTTTCATTCAGTGGTAAAATTCTACGATACGATGACAAGCTGATTAATTTTTAAGATATTATTATGTAACAAGATATTGTTATGTAATATCAGATATTATCATGTAACAAAAGGTCTGGAAAATTATGGAGAAAGTTTAGTGTAAATGTTCACATCCAGAACTTCAAATACCAACCACAATTGTTGAAAACCTATCTGAAAGAAGAAATACAAAGATGTGTGATACTAGGAAAATCATCCAACTTCTCTGAAACTTAGTTTTACCACCTGTGAAATGGAAGCCGACAACAACTATATCACTTTCCTTCCAGCACTTCACAAGTTTGTCGTAAGGAAAAAATAACAAGTGGCTACGTGCTTAATAAACTGCAAAAGTTCTAAGCAGATGTGAGTTATTACATCACATCCAGAGTTCAGAAAGACAATTAGGCGCCCGCATTATACCATGGATTCAACCGTGATTAATGCATTCACTTTGGAAACTCTAGGAATTAATAACCATTTGCCATACCTTCATTATGATCACATTAATCATTATAATTGATTGGTTAATTAGCTAATTATGGTTATAATGTAGATGTCATATGCATTTCCAAAGGAATTCTTTGGTAATTCAACATTAATTAATGCCTGACCTTATCTTGATGCTAAGCAGATCATGGGAGCAACCTTCTAGCATTATTTTGATCAAAAGGGGACTTCACAGAAGAATATAGTGGAGCAGACATCATGATTTTCTGAACATTGGGTTTTAGTTGGAAAGCAGTGAGAATTTTTGAAAATCCGAACGCTTAGAGCCTTTTCATTTTTACAAGGACTTTTACATTCTCTTTCCTTCTTTGTGCAAGTCTCACATAGGAAACATAGGTCCGTCTTTACTGTCTGTGACCCTCAGAGCAAGATTATTCTCAAAATGGGAAAGGGAGCATCTGATGGAGAAACAGGAAACAGTTATTGAGAGCTAACCACTGGCCACTGTTTTGCTGGTGACCACAGAAACACAAGAGGAATGATCTAGCTTCTGTCCCCAAGAATCTCACAATTTCCTAGAAGCCTTGAGAGCTGCACAAGAAACAGAAACTCAGTAGAGCATGCATTCAGAAATATCTAAGAAAATAAAATCTTACTTTTATTGTTTATTTATCACTTTTTTTTGGTTATAATCTACAGATTTGAAAAATGGTCAGAAAAGAATTTAAAGGAAATTAGGAGTAATTTTTAGATTGGCTGGGAGTTGGTTGTTTACTACGGTGAATTGGGAAAGAGTACTATGGAAATCCTCAAAATCTGATGGTTAGTGAAATCTAAATTAACTGAAAGCTGGCAAGTTTGGCAAATAAAACAATTATACAAAACGTTTGTGAACCCATTAATTGGTGTCTTATACATCTGGGCACGTCTTCTCTTAAGAGTGAAATGTCTTTAAATATGAAAAGCTAAATGAGTAAAAACTTTGGTATTCTGGTTTTCCTGAATGGTAAAATCACCTTAGTTATCACTGAAATTTAAGATACATACCATTTGGAACACATTACAAAATTCATAAAATATAATATCATGGAAGATTAATGTCTAAGATTCTAACTGCTACTATCACACACACAAAAAAAGAACCCTAAGTTTTAAAAAATAATTTAAATGTATCCATTAGCACAAAATATTAATTTTCTTCTAAGACAGAAAGTTCAGATATAATTATGTATAATGCATTAACAGGAGAGTTCTGTGGTTTTTACTGTTATCAAGTGATTTGAGCCAAAATTTGATTTTTTTTTTTTTTTTTTTTTTTTACAAAGAAGTGAAATAAGACTAATAATACATTCGGAATAGTCACAGTTAAATTAAGAACTTGTAAGTTGAGTCATTTAGGGTGAAAAAGAACCCAGACAGTATCAATCAGCCTATGGAAGCTGACCACATATAGGTGACAGGTATGAAAAACTTTTCCTTGAGTGGGATTTATGTTAGCTTAGATCCCCAGAAAAGCAGACACCAAGACAGGACCAACAATGCAAGAACTTTATTGGCCATGAGAGATGAGCAAGCTAGAGAGGCAGAAAGAGCTTTCAGAGTATGATGCAGGTCTGATGTCTGTGAAGGATAACAAGAGGGAAGGAGGATTAAGTAGTAAAAGACTCCGACTGCTGAGCAGTTTCAAGAAAATTCCACCCAGGCCAGTAGATGGGAAGGACAAGAGTTCCCTCCAGTTCTTCCTTCACTGTGGAAGAGGTCTCTTGGTTGGATGCTATGCTATGAGAGAATTCATACTATTGGATCAGGCATTTTACAAGCCCCTGCCCAGTGAGGCTGGTTGGAGCTGATGTGGGCAGAAAATTCAAACTCTAAAGGTCTGTCCTTGCAAGGACTACCTGTTGACCCTTCCAGGATGGAAAAGTCCACATGAAACCAAATGGCTGGTTGGTCTCCTCAAAAAAATAGTGCAATATTAGGGGCTCACTGTTGGTCACTGTTGCTGACAAGTTGGACATCCAGGGGTAGCTGCAGCTAGGTTGGCCTGGGTAAATGGAAATCTACGCTATTGGACCCATAGTGCCATCTCTGTCACTGTGGCCTCTCTGTTCATGTGCTTATTGTATCAGTCCTGGGATGGCCAATAATGAAAACTGGCTAAGGTCAACTGGCTGAGTCATTTTGTCTACTTGGTTGTTCAGTGCCTCTCCAAGGTCAATGCTTTCTGATGGGATTAAGGTGTGATATAAAAGCTTTACCTTGCTGCCACTCCCATATGTCCACTCACATAACCTCTATCCCAGACTTCCAAGTCTCAGATTATTCAGTTTTTTTCCTTCCAGAACCTTGACTAGATAACTAGTCCATTGGTCACTTCCTCAGAATCTAGATAGATATAGTCTCACCTTGGGCTTCTTTTTTCACACAAAGTAGATGACTGGGCAACTGTGTCATGAGCTGAATTGTGTTCTCCCAAAACTCATATATTCAAGTCCTAACCTCCAGTATCTCATAATGTAACCATATTTGGAGACAAGTTCTTTAAAGTGGTAATTAAGCTAGAAGAAAGTTTTGGGGGCTGGCCTTAATCCTATTTGACTGGTGTCCTTACAAGAAGAGAAAATGTGGACATGCAGAAAGATATCAGGGGTGTGGGCACACAGAGGAAAGATTGTGTGAAGACAAAATGAGAAGATAGTATTGCAAGCCAAGGAGAGAGGCCTCAGAAGAGACTAAACTTGCCTGTACCTAATCTTGAATTTCTGGCCTCCATAACTATGAGAAAATAATTTTCTGTTGTTTAAGCGACCCAGACTGTGGCATTTTGTTATGTGAGCCTTAGCTGACTAATACAGACTACTTTGAGCTCCACCCACTGGCCAGGTTTTTCCCTGTCTTTGTAGGCATTATTCCCTTGATATCTTTCAATCGTCTGAGTCATTGCACTGCAAGGGTTTTTTTTTTTCCCACTGAAACAATCCGAGGTCACCACTAGTGAGATCTTTAACAATTGGACTATCGGCTTGTGCCAGGGCCTATCTCTGCTCTAGATTACACTTGGGATGAAATCCTCTTGACAAACTAAACAGTGAGTGAGACAGTCCCTAAGCTCTATCTTGCTGCCTGGCACCACTTGTGTTCATTCAGGTTCTCTGAGAAAGCAGAATTAGATGTGCATGAGATTTAGTACAGGAAATGCCTCTGAAGAAATAGGAAAAGTAAGCTGGAGGAAGGCAGGAGAGCCTTCAGTCGTGACGCCTGTGGAGGAGGGGGGAAAGGCAGAGAAATGGATAGACAAGTTTCCAACTGCAACACAGTTGTGCAAACATCTCAGCTGGGCCAATGATGACTCCTCTAACCAAAGTCACCTATTATAAAAGACTACAAACTTTCAGTTATAAGATGAATAAGTTTGAGAATCTAATGTATAACATGGTGACTACAGTTGATAATTCAGTATCATATAACTGAAATTTGCGAAAAGAACTTGCGTTCTTATCAAAAGTAAAAAAAAAAGGTAAATATAAGAGGTGATCAATACATTAATTATGTTGATGGTAGAAATACTTTCATAATGTATATACATATCAAGTCATCATGTTGTACATTTTAAATATATTATGATTTAATTGGTTCATTATACCTCAATAAAACCGGGGGGGGGAGAGAAAAATAGTCTCTTGTTAAAGGGGTCCCGATTCTTGCAGGAATGAATCTGCAACAGTTCCCCACAGTGTATGGAGTCATTAGCATCTCGTGGGAAGCATAGACGAGGTGCTACTTATGGGGCCGCAGCTGAGAATCATCAGTCAATAACGTTTCTTGCAGGAGGGGATCTGAGCACAGCATCTGCACTGCCACCACAGGACCACATAAAGGTAGCAACAAGGTGCCCCATTAGCATCTTACCACAGGAAGGACAAAAGCGACACCATTATCCAAACGGCATTTATCACTATGTCCTGGCAAGCACTGGGGCAGGGTCTCGATTCTTGTGAGAGAGCAAAGGAGAGAAAGAGATATGAGAATGACTTCTCTGAAAACGCCTGTTCCTTTGTTCTCCTCATCAGCTATGATCAACTTCTTGGCAGGAAGAAGAGAGAGAAAGAATGAATGAGAATGAATCATTGAACTCACTCCTAGCTCAGGGAAACGTTTTATTGGATTTGTTTCGCTTTGATGCTGATTAAGCCCATGGGGTAGAGCAAGCCAGGGAGTGAACATGTGGGCTGGGGGAGGGGATAGAGGGTCTCTCTATGGTTGCTGTGCCATGTCTATAATTTATTATTAACTATCTCTTCTGTGCCATGGTCCAGGGGGCCAGCTCCTGGGGCCAGAACTGTGGTTCATCCAGGCAGATCAGAGGGAACATTTTATTTACTTGCTTCTTTCCTTAAATATAGTATGACTCAACCTGGCCCAAGGCAGAAAAAGTTTGCTTGACCTTGATTGAAACAGTAAACTTTGGGAGAACTCAGAGCTAGACGACTGGCCACACTTGCTTCACTTATCACCTGACAAGTTGGCAAAATTTTGATGGAACGAACTTACACACTTGATACCATGGCCTTGTTCTAAGGACATAAACATTTTTTAATGCTGATCTACAGAGTTTCAGATGTAGTGTCATGCTCCCTGAGTTCATTCTTTCACTCAACAAATATTAACTGAGGTCCTACTGTGTGTCCAGTGCTGCACATATTAAGTGCGAAAGAAGCAACCTTGAAAGAACAGATGAGAACCCGCCTTTGGGTGATGAGAAAGTAAGGAGTGCAGAAGATCAGCAGCATCAAACTAAAACTGAAATGCTCTCATTTCACAGTGCGAAGTGCTATGAGAAACATGAAGGAAAAAAGTGGGTGACTTACGTCATAAAATTTAATCTCAAATCATCGCTTTAGTCAGGTGCTAATATTCCTATGTTATCAATGATGGAAAGGGTATTTTGAACAGTTATTTAACTTGTCCAGGCTCCAATCGCTCCTACAGGACAAGGATGAGGGTTTGAACGCAGGCCAGTATTTGAACCAATATGCAAACCTCATTTATGCCAAAATAGTTAAAAGTCTCAGCTCGCCCCTTAATTACCTGGGGAGTCCCCTCTCCCCAGTCTTTCCCTTGCATTGCATGTTCCATCCAAATGACTTCCTTGCAGTGTCTGAAGGAGCCCCAGCATCTCCTGCCTCTAGTCCTGTGCATAGTCTGGCCAAGACTTTCCCCACGTGTAGGATGCTCTCCACAGATGGTACTGGGAGACAAATCCACGTGGCATATGGACACATCTTTGAGTAACACTGACTCACATAGAGAGAAAGTAATTCTCTTTTCAAGTCTTTTTCTCTGATTCTGATTATATTGAGAAGACGGTTTAGTACGAGACAAACATTTTTTGAACATTTGCTGAGTTCTTTTTTAAAAAATGATTTATTGAGGTATAACTGGCATATAGTTATAACTTTTTTAATGTTCTTGCTCATTGTAACATCTGTGTCAGTCTGGTTCAGTTTCAAGTTATTTTTCTCCTCATGAAGGATCATCATTTGTTACTTCTTTGCATGCCTGTTGATCTCTGATTGGATGAAAGAGGTTGGAAGTTTTACCGTGTCAGGTACTAGAAATTTTTATATTTCTGAAAATATTCTTAACTTGTTCCTGGATGCAGTTATTTAGAAACAGTTTCATCCTCTGGGCTCTTGCTTCTAAGATGTGTTAAGTGTGATCAGAGAAGTACTCACTTTAAAGTGGGGATAATTACACCCCACCGCTGAGACTGAGGCTAGACAGTTTTGCGGACATGGCCCTATCTTCCATAAATCATGAGGGTTTCCAGTCTGGCTGGTGGGAACAGGGAACTATTCCCATCCCTTCTCCACTTGAGTGTACTGATCAATACTCAGCTGAATGCTGGAGGAGAGCCCTCTGCAGAGATCGGGGGTCCCTCTCCGTGCAACGCTGGACTCTCCAGTACTCTGTCCGGTGAATTCTAGCTGCCCTCCCCTCGCTGAGAAGCACTGTCTCCTCAGCGACCAGGCTCCAGTTGGGCTCCTTCTCCCTGATCTGCAGTCTGGTGACTTTCATATTCCTTTAGCTTTATTCTAGCATGAAGTTAAATTACTTGGAAACATTTTGGTCCTTAGGGGTCTCGCGTCTACGATTTGTGAGGTGGAATCAGAGCAGTCCTCGCTGTAGGGCAAATGACTTTCTAGACAGGAAGCTGAGGCAATCTCAGGACTCAGCTCATTTTTTTACCATCTCCCAGGGATCACTGTCCTTTGTTGCCTCTTGTCCAGGTTTTGTAAAGCATTACTGCATATATTTGGTTGATTTAGAAGGGAGCATAAATACAATCCCTCATACTCCTTCTTGGCCCAAAGCATAAGTTCCTTCTCCTCAACCCCCCTTTTTTTAAAACAAAGATAAAGCAGACCCCGAAGCTTTGCACAGACAAAACTATATGGCTAGGATTTAATGACTTTGTTTTGTTTGTTGTGAATTGATTTTAGGGTTAATTTATTTATAATAATCAATTCTGCTCTTCCATGAAATGGTAGTATCGAAAATTGCCGTAGCTAAATGAATTTAAGTGTGAAGAGTAAATCAGTTTAAAGAAAATAGTAAACAACAACAATAACAACAACAACAACAGTAGTGGGAGCAGTACTAAGCAGAGAAATCGGACGGGTAATCGCTAGGGGCGTAAGGGAATGACTGACGTTAGGAAGTGTTGACCTCATTGGCTCTCGCTTTCCAACCTGACTTCCTCCCGGCCTCCTATACTCCCTTCCGCTGAACCTCTGCTTTCTAGCTTTGAGTCCCCCACTTCTTGACCCATCCTATGCTGATCTCTGAGGGCAAATGTCACATTACAGTGATATTTTTGCGTCCTACATTGGCCTCTTTCCTTTTCCTTCAGATGTGCTGTCCAATCCAATAGCCACAATCCACATGTAGACATGGCTGGTCTGAATTGAGACGTGTCATAAGTATAGAATACACACTGGGTTTAGAAGACTGTACAAAAACAATTTAGAATATCTCATTAATAATGTTTGTATTGGGTACATGTTGAAATAGTGTTTAGGCTATATTGGGTTAAATAAAATATGTCATTAAAATTAATTTTACCTTTTCTTTAACTTCTTTATAACATGACTTTTAAAAATTTTGACATTATCCATGCGATTTGCATTCTAATTCTATGAGACAGCACTGCTAGCAGTGCATCACCCATCGGCACACCCAACTCCCAGACAAAGCCTGACGTGGAATAGGAGCTTATTCACAAATTAAACTTATTCACAGTGAGTATTAGCAATTGAATGAATACTCGAATGAGTGGCTTTAACTAGAATGGGAGTTCAGAGAGGAAATGTTGAAGACCAGGAGACAGCCTCAGCTTCTTCAACCACACAATGGGAAAAATAATAACACATACCTCATAGAGATGGTAAAAGTAAATTGAGATAACTTATGGAGGAGCACTCTTAGTGTTGGGCCTGGATCAGTGGACATGCCCAAGAGAAGATATACACTATGGGAGAAACGTCTTCATTTAGAATGACACCATGAAAGACTTTAGCAGCTGTGTACCAAGATTAAGAGAAGAGATTCTTTTCAGCTGGTTTTCTCTTGCTTATTATGCAAATATTGTTCATACGCTTCACATGCTTCACGTACAAGGGCCCAGCTCTGTGGCTTCTAACACGCTTCATTTTGTGCCCGTCCCCCCTACTTAGTGGTGTTCTGAAATCTTACGACTTATAAGCCATGATATGTGTGTGTGTGTCTATGTGAGTATCAGTAAAACACTTTCTTCCAGGTCTTATTGCTAAAAATAATGTACTTGTAAATTGCTTTATAAATTATTTATCATGTGGGGGCTTCATCATTGAACAAGTACTACAACACACTGTGAAAATGGGGGGCAGGAGGACTGGCAGCAAAGGAGGGAGACAAGAAGACATCGGAATCGCTTATAAATAATATATTCATCGGTCAGAGAAAGTTATCGCCTTTTATGAAGTGTTAGGAATTCGTCTTGCATACTAAGTGGGAGTCCTCTTGCTGACTCCTGGGTGATCTGTGCTAGCCTCCTTGCTGCTCTATCTCTGAATTTGGTGATTAGGATGCCATTTATTTATTTATTTCAGCCAAAGCCACACTTGCCACGTCTCATCACCTGGAAATAAATAGCAAACGGGGCTGACTAGGACCACCGAGGAAACGCAAAGATGTGTTGGCAACTCCTGGGAGTGGAGTCTGTGTCTCTGAGTGGGACTCTGCATTTGGTATTCATCGCATCAGCGCTGCACCTAATGAAGGCATTTGGTATTCATGTGGATGTCACATGTATTTCCAGAGACGCTGGGCTCTCATTTAGCACGGGTTAATGGACACCTCTATTAAAGTGTTATCGAAAGTCTGACATTCAAATAACCCAGTTTGAAAATCAGACAAACCTAGACAGTAAATCTGAAGGGGAGACAATGTAGGCGAAGTCGAGTATATAAATGCCGACTTTAGACAGAAACATTAATCGGCCTCGGAGAGGGACGAATGGTTGATCCAAGTGCTTCTTGCTCGTTCGCTTCCTTTTTCCTCTCCAATATCTAAGCTTTGGCATAGTCCCCAACTGCCTGGAAAGGGGCCGGAGGTGGGAGGGCACAGAAGGAAGAGCACAATCAGAATAAATGAAAAGCACCACTCACCTTTTAACCACCACCGCCCCCATCCCATATCCTTGGCCTTTCAGCCCTAATACTTTCAGCAATGTATAAGACATGCTATTATTCTCATCTAAAATGCAATTGAAGGCTCAGAGAACTTAACCGATTCATGAAGGATCACACTTCACTAGTAAATAGTAGGAAAGGATTAGACTATTCACTATACTTATATTTATTTTCTCTACTCATTAATTTAACAAATATTTATTGTGCACTTACTTTGTGCCAAACTCACTTAGTGGCTGGTTGATGTTAGTAAACAAAACAGATTCATCCTACAACTATTTTGGGGAAAGGTCTAGCAGCGTTTTACAAATATAAATTCATACTTACTCCGTGACCCAGCCATTTTACTCTTAGGTGTTTACCTAAGATAAATGAATGTGATAAAATGTAATAGAATGTACATAACCTCTTTATTCATAAAAGCTGACAATAGAAAACAAACCAAGTATCCATCAACAGAAGAACAGATAAACAAACTGTGGTATATCCATGAAATGGAATACTACTCAGCAACATTATCTGGAGTAAAAGAAGCCTTACAAAAAAGAATGCATGCTCTATGATTCCAATTTATATGAAATTCTAGGAAAAGAAAACCTGAAAGTTCAGAATAGTAGTTGCCTCACGAATGAGTGGAGCTGGGATTTAACTGAGAAGGGGCATAAGGAAACTCCTTGAGGTGACATTAATGTTTTATATCTTGAAAGGTGTTTGAGTTACGTATGTTTGAGTTACGAAAATGTATGCATTTTCAAATTTTAACAATTATACACTTAACACTAGTGCATTTAACTATATGTGCACTTTACCTCAAGAAAAAAGAAGACTCATGAATGAATATTGAACTCTGGTTAATAGCGATATGCATGCTGAAGTGCTTAGGGATGATATGTGCTGATGTCTTCAACTCAGTTTGAAAGATGTCAGAGATAAAATGGTTGGAAGGTGGGGGAGGGAAAAGGCAGAGAAGGAAGAAAGGGTGGAAGGATGGATAGAGGGATGAATAGATGGATGAATATGTGATAAAGACAATATAGCCAAGTGTTAGTTGTATGCTCTAAAGAATATGCATATGGAGGTTCACTCTACAATTTTCTCAACTTTTCTGTATGTTGAAAAATTTCCATTATAATCTGTAGAGAAAAAGGGTTTTAAAATAAAGTTTCTTTCCTTATGTTCATATTGCTGACAGTCTAGCAATGAAGACAAACATTAAATGAGGGAAACACATAGCTAAACATATAATTGCATACTTCGGTAACTATTTGGTAACAAGGAACAAAGAGGGGGTGTAGTGTGAGAGATTTATTGACGGAACTTGTTTAAATGGGTGGTCAAGGACAACTCCCTTTGGAGAAGGGATGTTTGGAAAAGTGAGACATGGAGTTAAGAAAGAAGCAAGGATGAAGAGTATGTGCATCCAGGTGAGAAGGAGAAGATGCCCCAAGGCAGGAAAGAGTTTAGTATGCACAAAAAAATGGAAGAAGGCCAAAGTGGTTGGAGTGTGGTCAACGAAGGAGAAAAACCAGTGAGAGGTGAAGGGTAAAAAGTAGACAGGGTCGAGATCATTCAGTAGTTTATAGGCCCTGAGAAATTTTGATCATGTCTGGGTGAGTCAAAGCATACCTAGGGTATGTGCTTAAAGCTGAATGACAAAACAACAATAATAATAATCACTAAAATGTATTAAGTGTCTGCTATATGCCAGGCGCTGTGTCAAACACCTTCTAATTTACCCTATTTAAACTGTGCATCTCTCCAAGCTACCTAAAATTTAAAATAAATATGTAAATATACATTTTCCATTTTATACTTGAGGAAACTGAGGTTTGAGAGAGGTTAGGTAGCTTACCTAAAGTCACACAGGTGGAGCTGGGATCTGAGTCTGAGATAGTAAAAGGCAGGTAGCCACGTTATCTGGGAAATACTTGGGGAACTGGAATGCTTAACTTGCCAGTAGAGAAATTTCCCTGAAGCCTCCACTGTCTCCTTCACATGTATAAAGCTATCATGGGAAAGAGAGATTTTATTTGTATCCTAGAGTTTCAGGATCTGAAAAAGCAAATCTGAGGCTAATGCTAGGAAACAAACAAAAATTTGTAATGAATAGATTTGTCCAGATATGGAAAAAGGCACATCAGAAGTTATGATCGATGACAGACTTCTTCCCCTTGAAGTCACTGGAGCCTAGGTTGACTAGCCACAGAACAGAAGGACTCAGATGATCAGATATGGATTGGACCTGATGACGTTTAAGTGCCTCCCAGCCCTGAGATTGTGGGACAATGAACAGATCAGGCTCTGTATGTGGCCGTGGCTTCCCCAGCAGGTTGGCAGCAGCTGTCTTCCTAGAGCTGTATTAATAACGTCTTCATCGACACCACATGCACAGCAACATTTTCCATTTAAGCCACATTCATAGCTGGCCTCGTGAGAATCACCAGTGAGACTGAATTTCTTGCTAAGTAGAAAAAGGCTAAACAGGCAATGGAAGCATAGTTACTGCTCAGGGGGGAGGGTCAGTGAGATTCCCTGAGTAGGAGACCTGTGGGGCTTTCTATGGGGGCTCACGACAGATAACCTGAAAGTGCCCACTTCCTATAGACAGATCTCTGCGGACTGAGATGCTGCAGGGTTGAGAAATCCAAGGCCTAAAGAACCCAGTAGCCCAAGTAGCACGAGCGGAGAAAACAATATTTAAATTAATCTTAGTCCTGCACTCAGCCAGGGCTGCCAGCGAGGTTTGGAAATGTTATTTCCATGTTGCTGGTACCTGTTTATGCTTTATCCTTTACCAACATCCTAACACATATGAGGATAAAAAATGAAATGATTCGAGGGCTTGCTCTGTGCCAGGCACTGCGTTAGGCACTCTATCTATTCTGGCATCTTGTTGAATCCTTAGAGTGATTCAGAATGTGTCACTCTTTGCCCCCGTTCACAGATGAAGACAGACATATTGAGTAACTTTTCTCAAATTCACACAATTATAATTATGGCAAAACTGGTATTCAAACTTACCCAGGTAAGACTCCAAAGTCTTTGTTTTTAAGTGCTATAGATGACGAATGAATGAATGAATGAAAGAATGAATGGCAACTTTAAGTAAAATTGTGTATCTAATAAACCTGAATCATTAGTTTGGGATGGAAAAAATAATTATAATCAAGAGAAAGTCACTTCCAAAAAACCTGAGAAAAGCAAAAGAGCTGGGCAAACAATTTTACTCTATGCTTCCTGTAATCACGGTGGAGAGAAACAGACCTCATCTGGAGAGAGAGGCTGGCTTCCTGGCCCTGAGACTCCTGTGCGCAAACACCTCTGAGCAAGATTACAGTTCCAGGCATGATCAGTGTCCAGGCTTAGAATCCTATATCTGCCCATTTAGACCCTTTAACAGCCCTTCAGAATGATTTTATCTTGGAAATGAAGCGCATTCTTTCATATCCAGCTGTGGTCCTGGACTTCTTAGGAATGGTTTGAACTCAGTGACACAAAATTATTACCATTATTTGGGAAAAAAAAGAGTTGGCATATGTTAGCCGGCACGTGCCTGTAACTATGGAGCAAACACTAGGGTTATGATAAGTACAAGACCAATCTGTTTATATTGCTCAGCCTCCCCTAGGGTAGAGGACCAAGAGTCAGTTTTGTCCTATGGTGAAGATGATCTAGCTATCAGTGCCCTAATAAAATCTAGTCCCCAGTTTCAGATTTGTTCAATTGATTCCAAAATAGAACTTAATTGTTCTTTTTGGCTCTTGTTGGCAATACATATCATCTCTTACATTTCTGTTCCAATGGTCTCTGGCTCGTTTATAAGATGGTCTCTGGCTCATATATAAGATTGTGGTTCCTTCATCACATATAAGTTATGGAATTGAGTTTCAAACCCACATGTGTCCAACTCCAAATCGCTTTCCACTGTGCCACCCTGTCTCTCTAATAAAGACAATTAATAGCCTACCCTTAATAAGGTGCCGCCACAGTGACAACCCAGGGTTCTCTGCTGAGGCTCACATTTTCCATGTTATTCCAAAGTGTGTGAAACTAAGAGATGAAACCTCACACTAGAGATTGCAGTCTGTGGTTGCTTTTTACTTCCAGCAAGGTCTCTGATAAAACATCAAGCAAATGTCTTATTTGCTCTATCTTCTTTTCTTGCACTTACTATTATTATTGTGTTTCCAACAATAAGGCTGTCACTGTAATAGTCGAGACCCCATGGTGGTTTCTTGTAGATTTCCCCTGGCAACTCTGAGATCCCACCCAAGAACCTCTTAGCATCTGATTAAATATGAATGTGGAGGTGGGGTACTCCCTTACTTGTGATCTTCTCCCTGGAAATTCTCATTTCGAAAACATGGCTGAAGAGGGCTGGAAACAGGATCTATTAATTCTTAATAAACTGGTAGATTATGATGATACTTGGATGATAAAAAGGGATGGATAGACAAGATGTAGTCTCTACCTAAGATCCAATCTGAACGAAAGCCAAGAAGCTGAAATGATACACCAGACGCCCTAAGAGACGTGTGGTAGTTCATTTATACTAAGCCCAGACAGATCTGAGTGGGGCACTCCCTGACTATGTCTGATGGGCTCTTTTTTTTCACAGTCTGACCTGAAGCAACAGCCTTAAACAGATGCTATCACCAAACTCTTCTGCAAGGACATGCCTGAAACTTTTATGTATGCCTCTGTCTTTGCAGATCGCATTATTTCACACGTGGTCTGAGAGTCAAGCCTCAAACCACTTTATCATCTACCAGATACTTAAGCTTACATTCTAAAAAGAACTACAGATGAGACAACCCAAAGCTACTTTAGGAAATCAGTTTCATCTTAACTGCCATCTTTCATGGATTGGTACTGGCTTCCCGGAAGACCCTGAAGCTTTGTCCAAGCCCAGTGGGAAAGAGACAGTAATTGATTAGTGATGTTTTCCACAGACACAGGGAGTAGGAGTGAGAGCAGCAAGTGTGTCTACCATTTGCCACATCTGAGAGAAGTTCTCTGTCTTTCTACTGCGGACAAGAATTTCCCATCCACACAATTAGATCAACTGCCTGTGGCAAAGCTGTGAAGCAGGCCAAGTCTCTGCCTTGGGAAGGAAGCAGACTAAGGGCAGGACTTGGAGGAATCAGCCTTGAGATGCAGCCTCACGAAGAGGCACCTGGCTCCTGGCTACACGTCAATGCCATACTCAGTCTCGCCATCCTTCAGTCTTCCTGAATCAGTCCTGTGACACGGATGCCTGGGTCCATTTTGAACTCCTGGCTCCTTGATTTGGCTCCTGTCCTGACATCTTTTGGAGAACATGCCCAACATAATTCCCTAACGATGTTCCATGCCCTGATCCAAATCTGACATTTCTAAGAATCTTGAAAATGATCTCCAATGCCTTTATGCTCTCCAATCTTGGCCCAGTGGGTAATGTCCCTTCACATCGATCTACTTTGATCTTTTCGCTCTGCAAAAGAGAAGTCTGAGATGTAGAAAAAGCAAGAAATTTTTAAGACCATCCAGAGATATGGGTATAGGAGAGCTGTGATACTGACCTCCTGACTCCTACTATAGATCTTACCAATGTGATGGGTATGACTACTCCAGGGCTAGCACTAGAGAGCAATGTCATTACTGCAAGGTTATAGCTGATACTCATGAATAACATACAGTACATATTCTCACTCTCATAACTATAGTGGGAGCCCCTAGGCAAAGTCCTGGGCTATATGCACCTTTGAGAGGTCCTAGAACATCTGGAATCATTGGGGAAAAATGATCATGCTTTAAATTTCATACAGTCCTAGAATGCACAAGAGGGTCCAAGCCAATATTTTAAAGCTAAAAATTAGGGGAGAGAAGCTATCAGGAATAAAGACTGGCTCTGAATTCCTCAGCAGCCCATCTTAAGGAATATAAATAACACCGAGGGAAGAACACTCAAAGTTCACAAACTATGTGTGTTTATTCACTTGATGCCTTTCTCTCTGGGGGACATGTGAAGATATCTGAATTCTTTTCAGAGTAACTTGTTTAACTGTCTAGGTGTTCCTTGTGTGGGCGGAAATCAGGTCTGTCTTTTTGACCACTGTAGCCCCCACCTCCACTCCCAATTGTCTAGAACAGAGCCAGACATGTGGCTGGTGTCTACAAATGTGGTGTGAATGAGAGAACATGTGGGTGACTTTTGGTAAGATGTGTGGCTTAGACAGACTGTAGGAGAAGAAACCTGAGGCTGGATATAATCTAGGATTCGTTCAGAAAGAGATCATGGGAAGCCTATGGCATTTTACTAACTCCGTACTATGACGACATACAAATCTCCAAGGCTAGAGGGTGATGGGAAAGGAAATGAATTCAGTATCCCGGCTGCCCGGGTTGTAATCTCACTTTTAACACCGACTCTGACAACTCACTTAAATTTCCAATCACTCGGGTTCTTCATCTGTAAAATGGAGATAATAATAGTATCTACCTCTTAGAGTTATGGAGAGGACCGACTGAGTTAATGTATAAGGTGTTTGGAACAGTTCCTGAGTTCTCTAGGCAGGCTGTGGGAGGGTATTTCACTAAAGGGAAGTGAAAGAGTTGATAACCTAGCAGTAGAAATTTACCTATTGGCTCCTCAGCATCTAGTCTCCGTTGTTTGGGTAACAATTCTGATTTTAGTTTAGAGACTCACCTCTTCACCGTTTTAGTCTTCAAGGCTGGAGATAACCAGGGGGTGGAGCATATAACCCAAAGTATCTTCTTTCCAGGTTACAGTTAAGAACAAGCACATGTCCTAAGTCTCTGATCAGAAAACTTCTCCTGACTGTATGGCTATGACCACCTAAAACTCCTTTCCACTGGAAGGAAAGCTGGAAGGAGCTGCCAGCAGCCACTTTTACAGAAGAAGGAGAGTCTACCTAGGAATGGAAACAAAACAAAAAACACATTTATTCAAGTTGAGAAGCAAAAAAAAAAAAATCTTAGTGACATCATTTGACCTCCTGTATTGAGCCACATCTGAAGTTTGATTACTCATAGAGTTTTCAGTTACATGAGCCAATAAATTCCCTTTTTCTTCAGCCAGTTTGGATTGGGGTTTCTGTGACTTACAACTGAAAAAGTCTTCAGTTACAGATACCTATGAGTTTAAGAGGAATGTCTGAGATTTTGGCTTTGCATACAACTTTTAACAGCTACTGCCAAACCTAACACCTTGGAGTAATTAATAGCTCATCAAGGCTTTGGGTACTTTATTGACCCTCTGGAACTTTCTATTTCTTGTTATGGGAAAATGAGAATGATAAAACTAAACATAGGGGTTGTTTTAAGAACTAAGTGATACAATATATTAGAAAATGCCAAACACAGTGACCTCCACATTTTGGGGTCTCAGTCAATGTCCCAAAAACGTGGGAGTGCCTGTGAAAATACATTTATAATTCAGATCGTATTATTTCCAGAAGAGTTTTAAGTGACAAAATAACAAAAGAGTGTTTTGAAATTGGGGTGGGAACTCAATGAAGGGTGGACGTTTTAAAAAAAGAAAATGAGACAGGATGCAAATTATTTCCTTTCTGAAGAAGTAACAAAATAATAACAAAGCATTCTGCATTCATCAAGAAGTTTTATATTCTACAGACAATAGTTAAGCAGTTATCAGAAAGAAATGGCAGAGGGGGCAGGTAGTTAAGGGTAAAGGGGGTCAAATATATAGTGATAGATTTGACCTTGAGTGGTGAAAACACAATGCAATATACAGATTATGTATTATTGAATTGTACATTTGAAACCTATACAATTTTATTAACCATTGTCACCTCAATACATTTAATTATTTAAAAAAAAAAGACGTTTTATATGCTAAAGAAGCGTCTGTCAAATTTTCTTTTTGACATAAATAGAATAAAAAATAGATGGTATATGGGTTCATAATGCAGGTCCGTATGCTCCACCTCAGATGTGTTCAACTGGAATATCTAAGGAATAAACCTGCAAATCTATATTTTGTAACCACTATCCAATGTAAGTTTGGGGGTGGAGGGAATATAAAATTCAAAATGTTTCATGCCTATGATGCAACTTTTCTTCCTCTACATATCTGATTAGCTACAGTTGGTGTCATCATTTTAGAAAGCAAATAAATAAAAGAAGTTTTGGCTAGTGCCAGAAAATGTTATAGAGGCAAAATGCTCTGTACTTCCAGGGCTGAACATGCATAAGTTCCAACTTCGAATTATGTCTCAGATTCTCCAGAAAGGAGAGTAGGAAATGCATTATGTCCAAAGATGCTCCTTATTTTGATGTCTAAATTAGAAACCCTGGAAAATAACCTTGAGCTAGATGCCATGATACTCTAGCCAGATGGCTCTGCGGGGGACCTGCAAAGCTATCTACCCCTTTGGGAATTTTCTTGCCTTGTCTGAGGTTATAACCCACATCCAACAACTAATCCATATTGTGATACAAAGGCCCTGTCTTCATGCCCCAACTTGAGACAATTCGTGCAAGACCAGGTTCAAAGCTCTTCCTGGAGTTTGCTGAGCTCTTCATTGAAAAGCATGACAGCTCAATTTCTTCCTCTGCCAACCCTGCACTACCCCTGCCTTTGACAGGTGTTGTCCCCCAAGAACATTTAAATCAAATATTTTCTGCCTGCTAATTCCCCTCTCAGAGCCCACTTTCCATAGAACCAAACATGGAATAATCCCTCATATCCAGAAACAGGTGATTAGTTAAATGTATTATCGTCTAGCCATTGGATGGAATACTTAGTTGCTATTAAAAATATTATTTATGATGACTGTGAAGAAAATTAAAATGAAATATAAATGATAAAATATAACTGATGAAAGCACAATACAAAACTCCATGCATGCCATAATTACTATTATGTAAAATTTATCCACAAGGAAAAGGCTGGCAAGAATGCTTATAAGTCATGATTTATTTTGAAGTGTTTAAAATCATTATTATAACATCTTTCCATAGCAGACAGAAAGACAGAAAGGTATATTGAATAATGAATCACATATTAATCCGATAAAGAGAAGTCTAAAAATGTCAATAACACATATCCTATCTTACCGAGAACTTCTTTGAGAGAAGAGTTGGATCAAATTCTAATTGCCATGTTCCTCTGTCCTGTTGCTCTTATTCCTTCTCCTGGTTGGAGGATCTGCTGGCTCAGGCAGCAGAGCAGGAAACCTCAGCCCCTTGACTGTCTGCCAGGTGAGTCTGCAGGAAAACTGCATTATTTACCTTGCTCACCTTTAGGCTCCAGCAACATTTACCCTTTCTAAATTTACTCACAAAGTCTCTCCACCACTCAAGGTTATTTTCCAGGGTTTCTAATTTAGACAGAGCACCAGAGCATCAGTATTGCCTTCATTCTGAAAATGAAAGAGAATCAGACTTAGAGCAAATCTTGCTCTTAGTCCCTTGCCCCAGGGGTAACTCTGAGTCTTGTTCTACACTATTCCAGAGGGCGCCCGTGGCGTTCAGCCCCAGGTGTATGCAGAGCTGACCTACTCCTTAACTCATCCTGACCAAGCTTCTTTCTCTTTCTTATCTCACTTATCACTACCTCCCTACTCGCTTCCACGTAACCTGCTCCACTTAAATTCTTGCCTCAGCCTCTCCTTCAGGCAGAAACCCAACTTAAGTCAAACACTGACGCCTTGCTTCCTCTATACCCCCGTAGTATTACTAAGATGCCACTCTTTGGGGTAGCAGACATTCACCAAAGGTTTAGAATGACAGCAAGAAGCTGACCAGTAGCACAGAATACCAAGGTGAATGTTAATTGTGATTGACCAAACATTCCTTGGCTGCCCCTGACACAGGGAATTTCTCAATAGTAGGCTTTCTCTCCTGAGACCCCCAACTGATGGGCCTCTTCTTGGGCTTTCTTCTCTTTCTCAGTCTTCCTCCCATCTTCTCTTTTTTCCCACAGATGTCTTGAGAATCTCCCTCATCCAGGCTATGCCCAGGAAAACTAACTGAAATAAACACACCTCTTTCACCAAAACGTCATCCTTGAATTTCACGGAAGAAAAGCAGTGTCTCTCGTTGAGTTGAGAACAATCATTTTGTCTTACACATAGTTTTTCTCTACCTGTTTAACATCTTTGACATTATCAGATTGAGAAAAGCCCCTTTCTAGGAATTCAATTACCGTTCAATTTCAGACCTCTTGGGACAGCCACATTCTTCACTTAGAGGTGTTACCTCCATGAGGTGGATGATGGCAAACTCTCACTGTGTACCTTGCTCCAGAAGACCCCTCAGAGTGGTGGCACTCCTACTGGTAATGCCCTCCCAAGTGTACCCCCAGTATTTCTCTGAGGATCTGAGCTCATCAGAGGAGAGACTCAAGAAAGGTTAATAGATATACACTCCAGTCTGCCAGTTTCTCAAAAAATTAAACATAGAATTACCATGTTATCCAGCAATTCCACTTCTGGGTGTATACCCCAAAGAATTGAAAGCAGGGACCCAAATAAATATTTGTACACCCATGCTTATAGAAGCATTATTCACAGGAGCTGAGATGTGGGAGCAACCCAACTGTCTCCATCATCAGATGAAAGTATAAGCAAAATGTGGTCTATACATACAATAGAATATTATTTAGCCGTAAAAAGGAAGGAAATTCTGACACATCTGATAACATAAATTTTGAAGACACAATGCTACGTGAAATAAACAGGTCACAAAGGACAATTATTGTATGATTTCACTTATATGAAGCACCTAAACCAAATTCATAGAAACAGACAGTGGAATAGCAGTTGCCTGGGGTTACGGAGAGGGAGGGACAGGGAGTTTGTATTTAATGGATACAGAGTTTCAGTCTGGGAAGAATAAAAAGTTCTGGAGGTGGATGACACAACACTGTGAAGATACTTAGTGCCACTGTGCAGCACACTTAGAAAATGGTTAAAAAGGTCAATTTTATGTTATGTATATTTTACTACAGTGTAAGAAAATAAAAATACATGAAAAAAGAAGAAGAAGAAGAAGAAGAGGAAGTCACGCTCCTCTTCCCCGCTTCTGCTCCTCAGTTAGCTAGGAACCAAAAATAGACTCCCTGGCACTAACATCGTGCCTGTCTTCTTGTTAATTGTCTTGTTTTAGATGCAGATGTTTTTCACTTACAGACAGTGTTTTTTGTGGGGACTAGGAATACAAAATATGCTGGTCTGGCATTTCTGAACCCAGTCAAACTTTGATTCGTTTGAATGGTAGTGCTCGGCTGGAGATAAACATCAAATCCAGGAAAGCTGCAGCCCTTTTGTTTTTCACACGCTCTAACTTAACGAGACCCCTTTTAAGCAGGAATGCCTGTGGAACCGAGCATTTTCTTTGTTCCCTGAGATACTATTTTTTAGTGCTTGTGAGGAATGTGTGTGTTCTCTTTCATTTATTTTTCTTTTCCTTTAAAAAGAAATCTTTTTTTGCCTACATAAGGTGAAAAAGCAGAAATGATCAGTGAGTTAGTTATTACCCAAGTCTCAGAAGGAGTGAGTCAGCCTTGCAGAGTCTCTTAAGTAAAAGACCAAAGAGGAGACAGGATCTGGGGTCTTCTGATCATCCCCTCTCTCACCTCTTACTCTCAGTCTTAATCACTTACGGGCTGCTCTTCAAAGAATCTGTCCACTAGCCTGGGCCTGAAGAAAAGTTAAACTTGAGGGGTCCACCTGGGGAGAGGGCTGGTTCTCGAAGCAGAAGCCTTGACTTTGGCTCTGAGCTCTGTCATCGACTAGCTGCCTGACTTTCTCAGTCGACTAAGATCTAGTTTCATTGTCTGTAAAATGGGAGTGATAATAGTATTTATTCCACAAGATAGGGATCAAGATTAAATTAGATAATAACTGGAAAGCGCCTAGCTTACACCATAGCACACGAAAACAGCTCAATAAAGTTTAGCTCTTGTGATACAAAGAACATTATATATTGGTAACTCCTGATTCTGATAAGGTAGGGATCAGCATAAGATTGAAAGGTAGGGATCAGCATAAGATTGATCTCTGAAGATAGATTCTGTGTTCCTTATAATTTGAGAAATCCAGACGTGCCCTTTGATGACACCACTCACACCAAAGGCTACTAAAGAGATGTACAATGAAATATAAGAAGGCATATCTTATTTTCAAAAGGGTTATCTCATCCCTGATATTGGACAATAGTGATTTTTCACACACAGGCAAGAATTTTATAGACTCCTCTTAATAGCAATGTGCCAGGATCAGTAACAGTGACAATATATCGTTTCATGACTCCAAATTCAACTCTTCTTAAAAGTACTGGAGCAAAATGCCAGCTAAGTGTGGATTTTACTGATTTAGCTGTGGAGGAAAGAAATTCTGCAGATCAGATCAATACAGCCAGTAAAAACAAACTGCAGAATGCCCATTTTCTGCCGGAGGTCTATAAGCGAGGGCTTTAGATGAGGCACCCAAATTATTCCTGAGCATTTCATCATGAGTGCTGCAAATGGTACTGGAAAACTATTACAGGGAAAGGCTATGATTTTAGGTCACCATGATTAAATTAAATGTCCTGTACAAAAAGTTATAGTTAACATTTTTTTTAATCCAAAAATTAGAATCCATAAGAGAATAGTTTTAATCAGAGTACTGGGACAAACCCAAACCCCCAATTAATTCTTTCAGTGGTTTTCGGGAACTACGTCTCCTGCAGTGAGAAGATGTAAACTTAAGATGTCATTTTTTTCTGCACAACTGGTAGCCATATATGGAAGCAGGATTATCCGTGACTCCTTTTAAATCTATTTCATCATTATCATCATTGTCGCCACCATTATCATTACATTTTTACTAATAATAGTACTTTAGCATTATATAGTATTCCTTTTATCTGCCTAGAGAAGTTGTCTGTTCAAAGATCAGTCATGTACAATTATTAAAAAGACTAATAGTATCACAAAGGTATCACAATAGCACCGATGTGTACGATTGATAAGAGTGTAAATCAGTGGCTATTTTGAAGGACAGTTTGGCCTTATTTATCATAATGTAAAGCCTATATTTGCTTCAACCCCAGAGTACCACTGCTAAGTAACTCTTGGAGAAAAATATTCACAAATGTGTTCAGAAATGAAAATACTCCATGAGGTTCAGTGAAGCATTGTGTGTGCAAGTGAAAACATGGATACAATGCGAATACCCTTCATTCAGAGAATGGTTAAATAAGCTGGATCCTCCATGATGTTAAACATTTTGCAACAATTAAGACAAATAAAATAAATATTCAAATAGACATTAAAAGATATCTATAATCAGCAGTGTGTGTTTAACAACCAGCTCTCCGTGGTA
>NW_024342471.1:11769460-11866824 GCF_902729225.1 Pteropus medius | reverse complement strand
AAAAAGCCCTGATTTGCAGCATTTGCTGCTTCCCACAGTGTAAATGCCCCCACCACGGCCAATTTCAAGCTGCCGAATGTGGAGTCAGGAAGAGATGCATGCAACTGGCTCTCACAAGCTGGTACTAGTCAGCTCCAGCATACCACTGTCAACATATCATTAAGTGAATAAAGAAGGAAGCAGGGCAATATGTACAATATACTATAAACTAAACCACACATCTATATGCACTTTTTTGTATACATGTGCATAAAAATTGATAAGTAGGTCACCTCTGGGAAAGGAAGTGAGCCTACTAGTGCTAAGTAGTGGCTTCTGCTTTGTACCACTTCAGCACTTTTAAACTGAAAATGTATTAACTGTATAATTAAACTAAACTTAAAAAGAATAATGACAATTATATATACCATGTCCTAGAAAAGATTAGAGATGTTTTGATAAACTTACCAGAGACTGACTTGAACTCAGATAAATGGATGAATAGATAGATGGTAGATAGGTGAATGACAGACAGACAGACAGATAGATAGATAGATAGATAGATAGATAGATAGATAGATAGATAGATAGATAGATAGATAGATAATTTTGAGGAGTGAGGAGAGGGAGAAAAAGAGAAGTGTGGGAGCCCATGGGTGATGTGCAGGCTTGTTCAGGTGAGGCTGTGTTTGGTTAAGGTATAAGAGAAGAGAATGGAAAAGAACGGGAGGCTAGAGGTGGGAAGGAATGCGACTTGGGTAGGAACAAAGGCACAAGCAAGGTCAGGAGCTCCTCTGTAGAGCAGCTTGGTAAGGGAGGAGATGGGAGGAAAGGGGAGGGAGCAGCCGCCGGTTGTGGTCCACCTTGATAGGTGAGTACGGTGGGCGGAGCTAAGGTCGTGGGCTGACGGGAAGGGGTGAAGAGTAGGGATACAAAGTTTGGAGAAAGTGGAAAAGGTTTAGAATCATCTTGGGAAGAATGGGAGTGTGAGCAGAGCCATCATACGATTGCTGGGGAGTATTAAGGCTCAGTCTGATTCTGGAAATATGAATTTATGTAGAAATCAGTTTTCCCTGTTATGTAACTTTCTCCCATTTTGGGACCCTGGAGCAAACATGAAGCAAAGAAACAGGTGGGCAAATTAGGCAGAAGATTCCAACTTAACAACTCCATCTCTCCACCCAGTGAGACTTGGAGACATCCTTTACAGCTTCAGGCCTCGGTTTCAACATCTGCAAAGATGGGATAACGGCACCTTGTAAGTCCTTAGGCATTCTCGGGCTGTCAGAGAACAAAAAAAAAGAGCAGAGGGGAAAGAACTTGGAGTTTCAGAAATGTGCTGGGTGTGTCTTAAAGTATCAGGGCCCTGCTCGGGTCTCTGAAGTCCCAATAAATCTCGATGAAAGATAAAGGGTCACTTGATAATGGAAGGCAGCTAAGTGAACGTGACCTGGTCCCTGCCCAGGGCGGGAGAAATTTCTGGTAAGTGGTGTTCCGAGAAGTGTTTGACCTCACTCACAGGCACCGGAGAAGGTGACTCCTCAGAAATACGGGGAGGAAGTCCAGCTTCCAGATGATCAGCAGAAGTCAGTGGACCCTCATCCAAGTCCTACAGCCAGTTTGAGAAAGAAATCTGAGCATCTTCACCAGGGAGGAAAATGACTCTCTGCCTCCTGCTTCCACTCCCAGTGAGCTGAGGCAGGGTCCTAACTTCTACCCAAGTTCCTTCTATCTTGGAGGAACATAGTTGCACTATAAAAATATATATAATCCTAGTGCGTGACGTGCATCGCAATTATTATGCTGATTAATGCACCCCACAAAATGCCTAGAATCTTCCTTCCTAATGTATCCTGGGTGGATGTTCAGGTCAGACTCAAGTAGGAAAGAATGATTAATTCGTGACTGGTCGATCCTTCCCCTAGTCCCACACACACTGGCTTCCTCTCTGTTCTTTGATCGCACGGTGATCTTTTATACCTCAGCGCCTTTAAACTTGCTACAATGTCTGCCTAGAGTGTTCATCCTCCATGTTATCTCAGGACTAGCTCACTACCATTTTTTTTTCAGGTTTCAGCTGAAATGTGTGCCATTTGCAGGGTTACATAAATGCAGTCCGGACGAAATCATGACATGTCTTGAATATTATCCTCAGGAGTTAGGACATCATCTTGAAGCCAGTGGGGAAGATCTGACGAAGTTTTGAGTGAAGGAGAGATTTTTTAAAATCAGGGCTTTAGATCATTTTTGTGATGTTTGGTAAGGTGCATTGAGAAGGGACAAGACTGAAAGCAAGGAGACCAATTACGAGGCCACAGCAAAAGTCAAAACGAGCAGCCAAGGTCAACAGTAGTGATGGAGAAGACTGGTTGAAAGAAGATTTATGAATCAGTAAGCAAATAAACACATACTTTTGTATACAGAACATGCCTCAAACACAGAACATCCTCCGATCAAAACACAAAGGAAAAAGATGTCCAACAAGCTTGTCTGTGAAAATATATGAAGAGACCTGACCCTTGTGTGTTTCGTCTGGCTATTCGGATTTTACGTCCACTCAGCATTGGGTGGGCGCAGCACAGAAAGAAATATCATTCTGTTTCTTTAATCTACACATGAAGAAGTCAGGTTTGCATCTGAAAATCAGCTCATTATTGATCTTAACCTTGTTAATATTCATGAAGCTCTATCAAGAGGTAGTAGATTTTAACACAGTGGCCCCCGCACTCTAAATCAATTTTCATTGATTTCAATCGGCTTCTTCCATGCAAGCATTGACATTGGCCTCTCCCATGAAAACCTGTTCCAAGGTCCTTTGGAGCACATGAGTGATATAAGTAGCTAGTCGGCCCTGACTGCCATTGTCTGTACTTTGAGAGCACTCAGAGTGGACAGAGATGGTGTTTGAGCAGCATCAGCTTCTTTTTGGGGCTGCTTCTCAAATCTATTCATTCATAAAAAATTCTCAGCCACTGGGAGGGAATCTAGCTAGAGTCCTTGCCACCTTCAGGTATATGTCAATTTTAGGACAAGGATGATTTTTCCAAAAGCTTAGATGCTACCTGTCCTTAAATATCCTTAACAGCTTTGGATAACAATCCATTCTGTCCTCAAAGACAATTAAGTCAAGTTCAGAACAAGATCCCAAGTTCAGAACAGTCAAACCCACAGCTCTGGCTCTGAGCTCTATCTTCTCTCTGACCTGCCTGAGGACCAGTCCTGAGGGGCTGAGCCTTTTCTCACAGCAAAGATTTCCTTTGATGGTCTAGAAACCCAGTTCAGATGACTTTCTTTTATTTTTATTATATTTTTCTTCTTTTCCTTATTTATTTATAAATTTTAATTTTGCTATTATAGTTTTGTCTTCTTTTATTAAGGAAATTATTTTCCTCATGTAAAATGAATAATGTTCAAATGATGAGTTGTAGAACAGCATTGGTTCTTCAAGAAAGGAGAGTTAGAATTGAACTTGGTAATGCCTGTGAGCACTAGCCACATGACAAGAACTGAAGGTAGCCTCTGGCCAACAGCCAGCAAGAAGTTGAATTCTGTAAACAACGACATAAGCAGATCCTCTCCCGTTGAGCCTCAGATGAGATCCCAGACCTGACTGACATCTTGCCCGCAGCCTTGTAGTGGAGCCAGCTAAGCTCTGACTAGACTCTGGACTCACAGAAACCAGAAGATAATAAATGTGTATTGTTCAAAGTGACTAAATTGTGATAACTTGATACATAGTAATACATAACAAACGCAATGCTTGTGTAGGTTTGCACTGTTATATGGGGTATTACAATTTAATAGCTGAACTATCTACTACCAGCCCTCTCTAGAATTAATTATATCTTAAACTCCATTTATTAAGAGAGCTTGGTAGATATTAGCTACTGACTTTACATTTTCTAACCCTGTCCAAACTCTCTGAGGTAGATACAGTTGTTATCATCATTTTACAGATGAGGAGACTGAGCTATAAAAAAAAGTTACCTGGCTTTCCCAGTGCTACCCAGCTTAATAGCAGGATCATGTTGCTTGAAAATGGGTCTCTCTCACTCCAAAGATACTGTAAACACTGAGTGGCCTCAGAGTGCCAAAACTACCTTACAGAGTGTGTGGCCTAAAAATAGATTAGGTAGGCCTTTGCTTACATAAATGGCTGCACTGGCCTTGATGACCAAGGCATTACAGATGAGGACACTGAGGCTCATGGATTTCCAGCATGTCATCATAGGTCATCTACACTTGGTGGGACCTGTATTTGAATCTGGGTCAGTTAACTTCAAAGCCCACACTATTACTATCTCTTTTACTGCTTCCTTTCTTTGCATAAAAGTATATCCTGAGTCTCTCTTTTATTTATTTATTTTTATTTGTCATCTCAATCTGGTGAACTCCTCTGAATTGTTCTTCCATTTGTTCATCCAACATTTCCTGAGCCTTGCTTTGTGTCAAGTGCATTTTGTAGGCCTTGGAAATACGAGACAGAAATTTTGTTCATGTCTCACTGCAGATTCTTCTAGCAGCCAAAAGCACATCTATATCTTTTGTTTTTGTGTCTTTAGCACTAAACGCGGTGCCTAAAATATAAGAGGTGCTATTTTTTTTTTTTTTAAATCACTGGCTCTGATTGTTGTTGGGACAGAGTCTCCTTTGCTCTTACTTTTGGAAGCTACTTCTTTAACTCCACAAGGTGGTCCCTAAATATACCACTCATTTCTACACCTCCACCCTTTTTCTTATGATCCCGTTTCTTCCTTTCCGCTGGAATGCCTTTTCACTCTTCCCTCTCCCATCTGCACCCTTCAGAGCCCTGGAATATCATCGCCTCTCTGTAGCTGTTCTCTCCTCTGCCGGCACCATGCATTATGCTCTGGTCCCTTTTCCTCCAGCCCTTTTACACATTTTGATTATAGCACCTAACATATTCCATTACGGTTATTCGATTTTGAATTTCTTTCCTCCTCCAAGCTGGGAGTAACTTTGTAAATCCAGCTTCCAACTCGGCACAGAGTAGCAACTCACCAAGTGCTAGGTGAATTAAATTCTGTTCATTTATTCTACGAATATTTACTAATCACATCCTGTGTGCCAGGAATTAGGTTTAGGGATTCAGCAGTGAAAAAACAGGCAAAAAAGTCCCAGCTCTTGTGGAGCTTATATTGTATTGATTCCACTTGAAAAGTTTGGTCCTGTCGGACCCCATTGGCAAGGTTTTAAATAGCTTGCTTTGTGCTGTCTTTCAGTTTGATGCCAGGCCCCGGCTACGTGACTTGGGATTTATCTTGGGAAGTTAGTTTGTGCAAACATCTCTCCAACCCCAGGAAATTCTCAAAAAGTCTGTAAATTGAGGAGACCATCTTGTTAACAGACACATCAGTGCTAATCTGGCCAAATGAGGTTGTCTTCTCAGAAGCAGCCGCTGTGGGAAGCCATGCTCCTCAGTGAGGCTGCCAATGTTTGCACTATTTTTGGACTCTGATTTTGGAGCTGAATGTGGAATTGATGGCCCATTTGTGAACAAACTCGGTGGGGGGAAATGTCCCTTTTCAAAGTTTCATTTGCCACCAGGTAATGCCTAGCAGTGTTTCATAGATGACGCAGGTGAATGAGATTACCAATACAGCTGTGCGGCAGCAAAAAGGAAAAAAGGAAGAACCACAAATACATGCTAGTGCCCTATAAGGCAGTGACCCTGCCTCTTAGTGAATGTGGCCCACATAGTGGCCTGTCTTTGCTTGGTAACTTCTCTTCTTGATCACAACTTATTCATTCATTCCCTACTGGTTGTCATTGACATGTATGTATTGATATGTATTGATGTATTGACATTATGTCATTGATATATGTCATCATTGCGATTGGCATATCCAGTTTTCCTTATTAACAAGCAGCACTTCCATTAGCATTAGTGTACATGCGTGAAAGAGTATTGAGGGTAAATACCGAGCAATTGGAGTGCAAGTGTGTACGTCTTCAATTTTATTTTATTTGTTATTGCTAAATTGATATCCAAATGAGTCTCACCAGTTTGCATTTACTCTGGCCATGCATAAGACTGATCTCCTTCTACATACTCAGCAAAAATTGGCATTATATAATGGGTGGGAAATGGTGTCTCATTTTAACTTGCATATCTATGACTTATTAATGGTGGTTAAGCATTTTTTATATAAATATTAGCTGCATGATTTTCAAATTCTGTGCTTTCTCTGTTTGTATCTTTTATCTATTTTTCTAGTGAATATTTGGATCCATATCATTGATTTATGAGTACATCATATATTCCGGATAGTAACCTTCTGTCAGTTATTTATACAAATGTCTGTTGTCATATTTGACTTTTTACATTTAGTTAAATATAAGGATATATTTATCCTTATATCTTATTCTTATATTTTGTGTTTCTTGTTTACTTTTTAAAAAACCCAATGATCTCTCTACTCTAAGATCACAAAAATATTCTTATAAATTTTCTTCTCAAAGTCCCATTATTTTTGTATTTATTACTTTGAGATTTGATGTTTGTACATGGTCTAAAGTCAGGATGAAATATTCTTTTTCTTTTTTTTCTCTAAAGATATCCATTTCTCCCATGACGTTTATTGAATAAAACATTTCCCCTTACTACCACTCATTGGTTATGCCACCTCTGTCTTTCACCTAGTTTCTATGTTTATTTAAGGGTTTTTTCTGCACTGTCTAGTCAGCTCCTTTGATTAACTTGTCCATCTCTGTACCAAATTTTCACTGTTTTAATTACCATATCTTTAAAATAAATCTTACTGTATGGAAGAGCAAGACCTGCCCCCCCTTCCTTCTTCATAAGCTTTTTAGCTATCTCTGGATCTTTATTTTTCTATATCTATATTAATATTGATATTGTCGAGTTAAAAATAAAACTGTTTAGATTTGATTAAATTTCCTTTGTTTTACATTGAGTTCGTTTTTCATCAGAGAGTGAAACATGCCTTTAGGAAAAAGAGGCAGGAGCAACCTTGCAGCAACTTTGGTCCTTAGGACTTTGAAGCCAGGATTTTCTTGGCTTCCTTGGCAGATAATACACTCTTGGAGACCTGAAGGAAAAGAGTGGCTTGTCAAAGACAGGATTCAGATTATTCTAAACTCACAGCCAAATTATCATTAGAGACCTTCTCAGTTTCCCTGTCACACTCTCAGCCGATCCCAGTCCCGGGTGGCCACCCCTGGGATGTGGACACAGATGCAACTTGCCACTGGACTCCAGCTGCAGTTGTCCTGCTTATCCCAGAGCCCAAGCCCCAGACTTGACTCTCAGTGTGACATCCTCCTGCCAATGTACTGAATCCCGCTGACTGTCCCCAGTCCTTGCCCAGGTTCATGTCCTCACCTGCTCCCCATTACATTATCTCATTAATGTACTAATTTTTCTCCCTGAAATAGCAGGCTCTCTACTCTCCTCATCACACTGTTTCCAGACTGGTCACCTAAACACACGGTCATGGCATCTCTCCAGGGACACTGGCCAAGATCTCTCAAGCTGTGCTGACACGGTAGCCACTAGTTATAAGGACCATTTAAATTTATATTTTAATTACTTAAAACTCATACAAATCAAAGTGCATCTCCTCAGTTACATGAGCCACATTTCAGAGCTCAGTTGCTCCATAGCCACATGTAGCTACCAGCTCGGACACATTCTTGCCATTACAGAAGGTCCTGTCTGACAGCATCACAGAGACTCACAGCACCTTCTGGTCCCCACAGAGAAAGAGACAGATACCCATGTGATATCCAGTGCTCCTGACACCACAGCCACTGCCTATCTATTTCTCTTTCTACCTTTCTGCCCTGATATGTTAAAAACAGGACATTCTCTCAGTCCCCTTGAACATCTTGACTTTCCTGATTCTGAGCTTTGGTCTGGTCCTATAGTTTAGAACACCTTGCCTTCATCAGCTTCTCTTTCTACCAAATAGTTTTCTTCCTTTAAGGCTCTACTCAAACACCACTTTACCTCTAACATCTCCTTTTCCCCAGTCTCCTTCTTGCAGCTTCCACCCCCACTGTCTGCATCTCTATTGCACTCGGGCACTAGGTTACTAAGCTAAATCCATGAAGGGCGGCAGCTATGTCACAACAGTTTTCTATCCCCAGAGCCTAGCTCAGTGTCCAGCACTTAGTGCGTCATCTGGAGTCCGGTTAAATACAAACTTTGCGGCTATGTTAATCTGGTGTCTTCCAGCACTTTTCTGCCATATCACTCAGCCCCGACTTGCCCCCGTCTCCTACTCACTCCCACATAGTTAATTACGTTCTAAGCAGACGTGCAAAATGGTCTGCTTGGCTCCCTGTGTGGTTAAAGTGTTTGTGTAAATAACAGAGAGATCCTGTTCATTATAAAGGCTTCCTCACATTCATTGCAGCCAGTTCCGGTCTCCCCGATTGTAAAGGAGATAGGACCGGCCACTTGGAGACAGGAAGGGGTTTATTGAAAGGGACGACAGCAGCCCTGAAGAGATAGAGCAATTTATACTCAGAGTTTGTGGAGTACATAGTTCTCTTCCTTAAGAGAGAGGCAAAAAGACAGGTATATGAGGAGTGGGGGGAGGAAGAAAACAGGAAGAACAGAGACAGATACTACACTTGATCTTGATCTTAGCCAAAAGGCCAAGAAGCGATTGAGCAGAGACAGATTTACAGAGAAAGCAAAGAGAAAGTCAGAATAGAGAGAGGGAAGCTATCAGAGAGAGATGCACATACTCCTAGAAAGGGATAGAGAGATGGAAGTGAACCCAGAAGCATAGCATCAGAGAAAATGGATGGAGGGTGAAAATGTTCAAGCAGCTACATCCTTCAGCCCACACGACACTCTTGCTCTGGTGCCCTACAGAGCAATAGGTATTACAAATGGAGAGTGCTGACACTCTCCATTAGAAATGGAGAAAGCTGGAATAGCCATCAAAAAAAAAAAAGGAAACCAAACTCAACTTCAGGCCCAGAATCTTAAAAACCAGCCTGATCAACCCCAAGGGTCATTCACATTTACCTGATCCTGCCTCTCTGAAAAGATCCAGAAAGAAAAGCTGGAAAAGCAGAATGTGCTCTGCCCTATGAGCTGTGGGGCCTTTGGAGTCCTCTACCCAGACTTCTGAGCAAGAATCTATCTTTACTGTGGACAGCATCAGGTTGAGGCTTTGGTAAAATAGGCAAGGCATGACCAAAACCTTCCATTCCTTAAATGTGTGACACATGGGGTTGTCAGAGTTTGGGACGTGACAGATATAATGACGCCTGGTCACTGAAGTGGGATTCCCTTTTAATAACAGTGAGAGGCTGCTTTTGAGCCACATAAAAAATCTTGCCTTGTCTCTTTCCAGATACCTCCAGAGCTGACGGTCAAGTCCTGTCAGCTTGATCATCAATCTAGGCAACTTGCTTTCTCATTCACTCATGCATTCACACACTTTTATCAAGTATATCAAGTACCTCCTGTGGGTCAGCATCGTGCTAGATGCTACATAGGCAAATGAAACAAGTGTCTCCTAGAGAGTCCAGCGTTCAGTGTGGACAAGCATACACTAAACCAAAAATCTTGCAGACAAGTATCACACTAGAAATATGAATATGTGCAACAAATTAAAAGAGCATGGTGCCCCAAAAGAATTGAAAGCAGAGAATCTGTCTTAGTCAGCTTGGGCTACCATAACAAAATACCAAAGACTGGGTGGCTTCAACAATAGAAATTTATTTCTCACAGTCTGGAAGCTGGAATTTTGAGACCAGCATGTTTGAGTTCTGGTGAGGTCTCTTCTTCTGGCATGCAGATGGCCACTCTGTCATCGCAGGGCAGAGAGAAGCTTGTGGGTCTCTTCCTCTTCTTATAAGGGCACTAATCCCATCATGGGAGCCCCACCCACATGACCTCATCTAAACCTAATCACCTCCCAAACACCCCATCTCCAAATACCATCACATTGGGGATTAGGATTTCAACATGTGAATTTGGGGGTTGGGGGTAGGACACAAACATTCAATCTGTAATAGACTCAAACGGATACTTATACATCAATGATAGTAGGGGCACTATTTACAATAACCAAAAAGTAGAAACAACTCAAATGTCCATCGTTGGGTGAATGATAAGTTATGGTATATACTAACAATGAAATGTTATTCAGCCTTAAAAAGGAGTTAAGTATTGATACATGCTACATGAATGAACCTCGAAAACATGCTAAGTGAAAGAAACCAGCCACAAAAGGTCACATATTATAATTCTATCTATGGAATATCCAGAATAGGTAAATCCATAGAGATAGGACACAGATTGGTCATTTCCGGGGTCTGGGAGAGAGGAGGCGATGGGCAGATTGGCTTAATGGGCATGGTGTTTCCTTCTGGGGTGATGAAATGTTTTAGAACTAGTTAGGGATGGTGGTTGCACAACATCGTGAATGTTCTAAATGCCACAGACTTGTTTACTTTAAAAATGGTTAATTTTATGTGATGTGAACTTTACCTCAATAGGAAAAAAAAGCATGAACTTAAAAAAACAACAAAAAAAAACAGAATATTTTGAGGTGACCTAATTTAAACTGAGAGCCAAGGAAAGGCAACTCTGAGAAAGTGGTCTGTGTATAAAACTAGAAGAATGAATAGAAGTCAGAAGGGCAGCAGTGGAGAGCAGCAGGTCCCCGTCAGAGTGACTGAAATCCATGAAAGCAACAGGTGACGAAGAGCTGGGCACCCCTGTGGATGAGAAGAAAGCATGTATGGAGAGCAAAGGAGACTATGGCTTGAGGTGAAACAAGGCAGGTAGTCAGTGGCAGATCTTTATAGGAATTTCGAAGCTTTTGTTTTAATATCAATGGGCAGAGAGAAGAGAAGTGACATGATCTTATACACGCTTTAAGATCACTCTGATCACTTTGAGAGGAATGGATTGAAGGTAAACAGAAATGGTATCAGGATATTTATTATAATCTCTCTCTGTCTCTGTCTCTGTCTCTCTCTGTTTCTCTCTGTCTCTCTCTTCTTTTTTTTCTTGTTTTCATACATGAACAGAATCTGGGCTGAATTTAGAATTCTTATATCACAGCTTTTTCACTATCAAAGGTTTATAGACATTATTCCATTTCTAACATTTCTGGTAGTAGAAAAGAAATCTGGAGCTAGGGGGATTTCTCATGTCACATTTTTTCTTTTTCCTTAAAATTAAAACAAAATTACCAAAGCATATCTAGGCATTTCACTAATGCTCTATAACACACGGTGGCTTTTCCAAGGAAGCAAACCACATTTTGGCTCAAGAAAGTTTCTTCCATTCTATCTCTGATTTCTACTTCCTTTCCTCTCTTCTGAGATCTCTTTCAGAAATGAATTAAATCTATCCTATCTCCATTCTTATCTCTCATTTCTAGCATCATTTTTTTTTCATTACCATCATAGTTCTGGCTCTTTCTTGTCTATTTCAGGCACTCTTAATTGATTCATACTCCACATCATTTGTTTAACTATTGCAGTGTTGCTTCTTCGTTTTAGAATTTCTAAAACAGATACCGAATATTGTCCTTACATCCCTCTCTCTTATGCAATTTAGTTTCCTCTTTTAAAACTGCATACATTTTGCTCATCTCTCCTTTTACGTAAATTCTATTATCCCACTTATCATCTCTGGTTTCACAGAGCCCCAAATTTCTTGCGTAATATTGGAAACACAAGAAGATGTTCTTGCCTTTGCTTTTGTTGATTACGTCCTTTGCATATAGCATGCATTTTCTCAACATTTTATTATGTGAAATGTTCCACAGAGATGCTGTTGTTGCTGCTTTAGTTCCTCATCTTTAAGTGATGTGATGTGTAAGCAGGGCTAGTGTTTTTCCATAAACATTTTGAGTAAATTGTCTTTGCTTCCCCTTCTAGTCCCCTTTGGTTGTTCTTGGCTTCTCAGATCTCAAACTGGAGGGCTCCTTCAGTGTACATTTATAACACTCTTATTGTTATTGAGCAGCCGGAGGAGGGTCAAGAGGAAGCCTGAGCTATGAGTAGTGTTCACAAGCCTAATTATCTCTGCAGCAATTCTTTCCAGGCACAGTGGAGCTGTTGTTATTCTCTCCTCCATGTTTTCTATTCACTCTTAATTTGGCACAGCCTCCGCTCCAGTGTAAACTTTGGCTGTGCCCAGGCTCTTTCCTGGTGCTGTCACTCAACCCTCAGAGGAAATACCTCTACAACTCTGAAAGGGTTTTCTTTAATATGGCAGCTACTTGGATCCTAGTTTTTCTCAGTGTCCCTGCTTTCACAAGCTTCTGATCTCTGTCAGTGTCACCAACCAGGGGAGCCTCTCTTACCTTTAACACTTCCTACTTCTAATTAGGAAAACTTAATGATTTTTCCCCAGGGCATTCTCAAATTTTTCCCATAAGGCACAAGTCTTTACCATTTTCACCCCTTTCTTCTTTGTGTGGCCATCACACTAATCCTGAACTCTCGAAGTGCTGTTGTCACAAATGACGCTGATTCTTGGAAGTTCAAATGAAGCCCAAATTATGAGGTTACCATCTACCACATGGCCTATCCCTGCACTCAGTTCTTACTCGTCCAGATAAGTGCATAAGATTCCACCAGAGCCCCTTTTATTTCTGATGATAATGCTCTGTCTTAGGAAGGGTTGTTAAGTTGAACCATTAATGTCTTTCTGAGTCCCATGCCTTCTGTACCATGTCTACCAAAATGTTCTCAGTCTCCCGTAGTTGCATTAGATCAGGCCCTAGTTTTCAGTCTTCCTATGCCCAACCCTTCCTTTTGTGATTTTTCCAATGGCTATTTAGCTAGGGGCAGAGTGGAGAGTTCAAAAAGAGTTTAAGAGAGTAGACATGTCTGTGCTCACACTGAAGTCTAATTCAAACACCTGGGGCTTGGACTGACTTCATACATCTTACTGCACCTATGCTTGTACCATATCTATTTTAAGGTGACAGTATTTACAGGTGAGCACCAGTGCAAGCTGTATGGCCTAAGACAACAATACTCAGTGTGGTCAGATGGACATATATAAGATTGCTCACCCAATATACAGATTTACTGAACAAACACAAAAACTATCAAACCTAGAAAAAATTCCATTTGGACTCTATTTGGTAAATTAAATTTTCTTTTTCTTTCTTTCTTTTTTTTTTTTTCTCTTTCACCATAAGTCTGGCTAGCATATAAATCAAGTTGTTAAGGATTTAAAAGTAAACAGAGAAACTAATGATGGTTTCCAAAAGGTTTAAGACTATTAAAAGACTATTTAAAGACTATTAAAATGTGTGTCCAAGTAAAAACTAAGATAACAGATTACTGAAGATTTTTATCTTCCTGTGTTGTTTTTCAGGAGGTAATGTCAGAGGTAGAGTGTTAAACAAATCTTCATTATTTTTATGGTTTAAGTTTTTTCTACAATAAGCAAACATATATAACTTTAATAAATATAAAACAGAGAAAAAGTAAGAATGAGAGACCTTCTTCCTCACCTAATAGGACAACCATATTCTGATCAAATAAAAGGGAACTATGTTTTTATCTTTTTCAAGGCTAAACATGTAATCTGATCTTATTCCACCTTCTTTTCTATTATATTCTAGAAATATGGAATAAGAAATCTGAGACCCAGTGGAATAGTCCATGATGAATCTTTGGTCAATGTAATTAGGAACCTGGAGAAACAGCCAATCTGACTTAACAACAGAGAAGTAATAATTAATGCATAACATCTGTAAAAAAAAAAAATGGTGATTTTCACAAATGGTAGAATACATTGGACCCTCCCCTATGTTATTTGCCAAGAGACACACCATTTGCTGTCAGAACTGGTTTCCGTATTTCTTTTGACTGTCATCTCATGTAAGATATTGAATATAGAGGTGTAGATGTATATTCTAGGAAAGAAAAGTACACTACAGAATGAGGACAGTGAGAAATATCTGATAGAGTTGTCTTTTCATGTGATTAATAAAATGTGACCTTATGTGCGTATACAAAGATTAAGGCTAGTGGTGAAAGTCTTGCACTTTTATTTCTCTACGGTAGGACGATGAAATGTTTCCCACTTGATTATCTTAGGGTATATTCAAAAGCATTCATTCTATGACATTCTATCCTAATGTTCTGATTTAAAAAGACAAACAAAATTCAATTTCACCTTCCTGTAGACCAGAATGGCCAATTGTCAGAGTAGTGGTTTAGTTTTTACTGAAACATATGAGTTCCTTATTGCTGCTTTATTTACAGCCCTAGGTGTCTGCTACTGTGCTGTGTGGAAAATTGTGATCATTCCTTTTCATCCTCCGTGGGCTGGGCTGTGGGAAGTTAGTGTTCAGAAGAAGCGGGTCCACCTCTCATCATGAAAACAGCCTGAGCAACGATTATTTATTTACAACAGCTAATACAATTGGTAGTAACGACTTCATAGGCAACCTCTAAGTGCAGGCAAGATGAAAAATTTACTAAATTGCAGAATAAAAATGCATAAGAAAATGCACAGAATCAATATTTCATGGCCTTTGCGTTACCTTGCTGTTCACAAATCTATTCCCGAGTTCTCATTAAAATTTAAAGCAACGTCATGCGACAAGTTCAAGCCCTGGGTTACTTCACGTTAGTTTAGCTTTAGAGGAATTTTGTTGTTACTTGTTTCATAAAGTCATGAGGATCTGAGAAGGGAGGACACTTAAGAAACCACATATCCAGGTGGCTCTAGTTTTACATTTTTTGTTTTAAACAGGAAGACAGAATTGTGTCTGACATAACATAGAAAGGTTATTTGAGTCATTCTACTTCTGAACTAGCTAGGCCTTAGCCATCTTCCTGTTTAAAATTGTACCAGATTTAAAAGATTGATTTTAAAATTTTTATTTTAAAATTATTATTTTAAATATTAAAATATTATTTCATAAGAAATCAGGCGTTTATTGAATAGCTACTATGGGCTAAGCACTAAGTAATATGTATAAAAACTTGATTGTACTGAAGAAGGGTTATGATTCCTAAATTCTCTATGTTTTCATGAATATGTAAAATGACACCATAGGAGAATAAACAGCCAGAGAGACAGACAATTACTGCAACCTGGATTCTTGAGACAGAACATTTTTTTTAGTATAAGTTTTGAGTAAGTACAGACAGAAAGAAAGCAATCCATACTTACCTTCTCAATGCTTTACCGATATTTAAAGAGATATTGGTATAACAGGATACAAGCTTATAAAATCTATAAAACAGTATAGCTATAACCAAAACTTTTTCTATTTTTTGTTGGTTTGTTTGTTTTGTTTGGGCAAGTACACAAGGAATTTAGAATTTATTCATACAGCATCCATAATTTCAACTATTTACCATGATTCTAAGATAGATTCTTAAACTATTCTATTGCTTTGTAGAGATACGAGTTTAAATTGCCATCCAGTGCAACCGTAATGAAAGAAAGAGTTCTGCTGATAGAGAAATAGTCTAAAAGACGACCCGGAAGTCGTTTCTTGATGGAGCTTTATTCTTCATAGTGTTATTTAAGTACGTGAAGATTTGTGAAGGATTTGTGTCAACGTTGGGGGACGATTTTACACGTGGATACCTTGCATCCCTCGGAGGAATCCAAAGCTGATCAGTGCACAGATGATTGTCACTAAGCGAGAGCACACGATAATCAACAGCCTTTTGTTTGGTTTCGAATTATTTCTAATCGCCACGGGGTAAAAAGTATTAATTATATTGTGTCAATGCCCCCAACCACAATTTTTTTTTTTGTCTGAATCATTCCTGAAAATGAATGTTTTAAGCAAAGGTAAGAAATCTGTTCAAAGATTTAGAAAGATTGATAGTACAATAATCCAATGCACGTTTTGTTGCTAATCACGTGTGCTTCCGATTAAAGCTCAAGTCAGTGTCATGGCAAAAAAGGTGCATCGGCAGAACTGCTAAGACTACTAAAGAAGCAGCAGAAATGACTTTTCAAGTATTTTACCCTACATATATCCAAGTTCTTACACATATTCAATAGTTCAGATGGCAACAGACCGATATCTGAGAGAGTTCCTTCTCTAAGATCTTTATTTCTTAGCATAAAAGAATACAAATTTGTCTGCTGCAAGTGAGGGAGGCTAAGAGAGAGTATTTTAGAGACTTTTTCCTTAAAGTGTAGTCCTGGGACCAGTAGCTTTGCAACAACTGTGAACTTGTTAGAAATGCAGGTTTGCCTGCTCAGCCCAGACTTCTGCATCAGAATCTGCTTCTTATCTTTTTTTCAACTTAATTGAGGAGTGAGTTATATGTAGCAAACCACATTCATTTAAAGGGGGAAATTTGATGAACTGTGGCAGTCTTCTACACATCTGAAACCACCATGACGAGCAAAACACACGAAAAAGTTCCACAGCCCCAAAAGTACATGTTCCCTTTTATAGTCCATCCCTCTCTCTGCCTTGGTCTTAGGTAACAATCCATCTGCTATCTGTCACTATAGAACAGTTTACATGTAGTATAAATGGGATCATATAGTTTGTTCTCCTTTGGGCCTGGCTTGTCCCACTCAGAACAATGCTTTTGAGATCCGCTGTGTTGTTGAGTGTATCCACAATTCATTCTTTTTTGTTGCTAAGTACTATTCCATCTTGTGTACATACTTCCTTTTGTTTCTACATTTACCAGTTGATGGCCATTTAGGTCATTTCTAGATTTTGACCACTATAAATAAAGCTGCTGTGAACATTCATATGGAAGTCTTTGGGAGGACCGACACTTTAATTTCTTTGGGGTAAATACCTGGGAGTGGAATGGCCAGATCACATGCTACATGTATGTTTCAATTTTTAAGAAAATGCCGGTTTTCCAAAGTGGTTTTACCATTCTCCGTTCCACTAGCAGTGTACGAGAGTTCAGGTTGAACCACATCCTCAATAACCCTTAGTGTTATTAGTGTCTCTAATTGTAGTTACCCCAATGGTGTGTGGTGGTGTCTCTTCTAGGTTTTAGTTTGCATTTTCCTGATGACTAATGATGCCGAAGGAATCTGCACATTGCCAAGAGCCCCTGGTTTTATATGTGCAGTGAAGTTTGAGAAGCTTTGGTATCAAGCACTTGAGCAGACACAGCAGAATTGGTGGAGGCAACGACAGAGCCAGGAACCGTGGTGAGCTCGGGAATGCTATGGCGACACCAGTTCATATGGTTGGGTGCTTTCTACAGCAGCATATGAACAGAACTGACATGTGGTAGGCATCTGCAATTGATCAGTTATTTCTTAAACTAGCATTTTTCTTCTTAATTTGGAAAACAGAGATCATTTAAAGAAGAAAACTAAAATTTCCCATAAATCCATGATGTAGACAGAACCCTTTTTAGTTGTAGTTTTGATGCTATAGTATTAATTTCCTGTGGCAGCTACAACAAATTACCACACACCAATTTATTATCTTCCAGTTCTGGAGGTCAGAAGTCTGAAAGTGGGCCTTTTGGGGCTAAAATCAAGGTGTTGACAAGATTGTGTCGTTCTGAAGGCTCAGGGGAGAATCCGTACCTTGTCTTTTCCAGCTTCGATAGCTTGCCCACACTGTTTGGCTCACAGTCTCCTTCCAGCAATGGCATCACTCCAACTTCTACTTCCTCCTCTGTTAAATCTCTGATTCTGACAGTCCTGCCTTTTTCTCTCACTTACAAGGACCTCTGTGATTACATTGGGCCCATCCAGATAATCTAGGATACTCTTTTCAGGCAAGGTGACACGAAATTAATTATCCCAGCTAGACATGAAGATAACTGAAAGAAGAAAAAGGACAAAGGTAAAGAAAGACAGAGGAGGTTAGTTAGAGGGTGGGCGGTGGGCAGAGGGGCTCTTATGAATCAAGATATTTTTGAGAATTAGAAGGAGGCAAGTGGAGGAGCTACTGGAGGGTCAGATTGAAATAAAAGCATAGTGGGGGGGTGGGGTAGGGGGATGTTAGAATTTTTTTCATATGATGAGCAGTGGAATTCTGTCCTTTGTATCCCAAAGGAACCATCATAAAGGCCCATATTGCCCATCAGTGCATTTAGAGTTAGCTGGATCTTTGTCTCTTTTTTCTTTTTCTTTGATATTTTGCTGAGGCAAGGCTTAAGGAGGCCTCGTTTAACTCAAGGATCTACACTAGTTATTGTCTCTGCTGCTTTTGATTTGCTTCCTGTTTTTTTTCTTTTTTAATGCTACATCATGAACATTTTCCTGTAATAAAAATATTTTTCAAAAACGTGACTTGAATGGTTGTCTAGTATTTGTCATCGGAATGCCTCATAACTGTTTGTGTAAGTGACAGTAATTGTGTAGGTGGGGATGAATGGCCTCATCAGGAGTGGGGCTGTCCTTGCACCCCATGCGCCATCGAGAGAGTCCTCCCCTGCCTTGAGGCATGTATTTGGATCAAAGTATTTCCTGAAGAGAATGTTGGAAAAGTCGCAATTGTTATGCAGCAATTACAGCTTGTTCCCTGCATTTTCTGGAAGGATAATATGGACTTTTTTTTTTCTCTCAGGGTCATGATGTGAATGTTCTTCATGGTATCCACGTAGTCAGGAAAGGAACGCAGGCCCATTGCATGGCACTTATACAAGCTTCAGGGCAATTATAACTGCACTAACTTCCATTAATCCTCAAATCTGACACATTCTCAGAAATAGAAATAAGGCGACCTTGTCACCATTCATATTTTAATGATCATTATTATTTACCCTAATAATAACGGCACTTACTAAATGTGTGCCATTGGCAAGCATGGTACTGCATGCTTTAAATAAATTCTCCTTTTTCAATCTTCATGAAAAATTTCTTAGGGAGATAGTATCCCTATATTACAAATAAGAAAACTGAGACTCAGAGATTGTCACTTGCCTAAGCTCACAAGACAAATATGTGACAAGTTAGGCCTCAAGCTCAGGACTATTTAATCCCAAAATCTATACCCTTGACCTTGGGTCCAGTGCCACTTGCTTTAGGGCCTGATCCGAATGACATGTATATGCAATTTATGATGTGCCAAAGATGGCCGCTCAGGGGCTTCATGCTGCTCAGATCAAGGCCTCTCACCTCTTTTTACCATTCCCCCAAACCTCCACTTCCACAGGCTGCATCTTTGCTCTCTGCAAACCCTACCAAAGACCAGGGTCCTTTAACCCTGTCACCTGGGTATCTACTGCTAGTCCTCCCCAACACCACAGGGTACTGTCAGATAGCAAACCCTGGCAAAGCAAACCTGGGGTCTGCCCTATTTCCTCAAAGTGGCAGAGAGAACCCGGAAGGGCTACACCCCAGGCCAGGCCTCTTTCACTTTCCCTTCTGTGGTGGGGTCCAGAATCCTGTCCATCGTGGCCTGAGGTTTCTGTATGTAGCTCCAGTCACAATCAAACCCCTATCAGCTCATGTTTTGTGTCTGTTAATCCACATTCTGCCTAGAAATGATTAGGGAAAGAGAAGGTACGTGGTAAGGTACTGAGAAGATAAGACATTAGGCATTTATTATAGGCAAAATTTTAATAGTGCTTGCTTAATTTTCAAGTAAAAATTCTTATTGCTCATATGTTTTCTAGTCGTATGCATATCAATATTATTTTTTAATTCTCAGAATTGACTATAAATATTGTTCTCTTTTTTTGCTAAATAAGATAACCGATGCTCATTAAGAAGGTTTGAGTCTATCTTATATGTATCATAAATAGGGCAAGAAAAAAAGTCTAATATCTCTGCACTAGAAGTTGAGAAAGCCAAGATCTTAGGAAAAAGTGATAATCACTTATTACTTATTATAATTCATTAAGCTTGTAGGAAATATTTAGATACTTAATTGGCATTTAACAAGATAGCTATAGAGAGTAAATGAGACATTAAATTCTCTTCTTAAATGCCCATTAGATTTGCTTTAGAAATTAATTGATATCTAATTCATTTGCTATCAACGATTTTATCCTTTGCCAGCTGAGAAGTTCAACAAAGTAATGATAAATAGAGGGAGGAGAAAAAGGGAACTTATACTTACAGAGCTCTGTGTCAACCTAATTTAAAAGGTCAACATCCTCACAGTACCTTAGTCCCATCCAAGGGACATCGTCATTGTGCTCAGAGGGAGAGGGGCTCTGATCATATGGCTAGTTGGACCTATCCAAACCCTCAACACCAAAGTCCCATATAACCGTGGTGAGCAGCACACGAGGGAGCCAGAAATCCCTAAATGAGGATCAGGGAAGATATCTGCCCATGTTCAAACTAAACTAAACAAACGTAAATGGCACCCAGGAGTGGTTATGAATGAAATGAAGTGGGCAAGTTGGTTGTTTGTAAATGCCTAAGGGTTGGTCCTGAAGGGAACATGAAGGAAATGGGTTTTATATTTCTCAACACAGTAGGGCAGTGGACTAAAATTATAGTGAGGAGAGAGGAAGATGAGCTCCCCAGATTCCCCTGCAAGGAAGGACTTCCTTCCCCCAACACTGGAAGTGCAGTCATCAGATTGCCTACTCCCTCAGCTGTCCACTCCTTCAGGGTTTGTCTCAGCTGCAGAAGTATCCCCAACAATGGCACATTCCTCCTGGAGCAGCCCACAGCCAGTGAATGATTACAGGAGATATCATTTCAGCCCACCAGGGAATAACTCTGATGGACCATATATTCCCCCAAAAGCATCTGTGGAGTTGGTCAAGGCTTTGGGGGTACATTGCAACTCAAACCTTTCCTTTGCCCAATCCTGATTCCTTCCCTACTTTTCCATGGATGTTGGTTTCTTATCAATATCCCACACACCACACTGTCTCACCACCTGCTTCTGGAAAACCTAACCCATGACATATAGGGAAAGATGAGGGTACTTTTATCCATTGTAAATGCTGTTATGGCCCCTGTCGTATATGATGGACCACTAGCATCCTTCAAAGCCTTCCAAAATGACTTTTGGGAGTCACGAGTGACATTTCCCAGATATTCCTAGTGGCTGTGGCAAAACTTCAGCTCTTTTTGACCTTTCTCTATTGTCGTTGCCTCTGTCTGAAGTTAAGTTGCCTCCTTATGACAATATATTCTCCTGTGGCAGAAATTGCCAACTGAGCACCTAATCTGTTCTCCTTTCTGGGCACAGAACTAGACTATACCCCCAGCCTGTCTTACAGTCAAGTGTGGCCATGTGATTGAGGTCTACATAACAGAACGTGAGCAGAAGTGGTGTGTACCTTTTATGGTCCTAGTCACGTGTTACATAAGATCCTCTTCCATTGGCAGAACGCAGATGACTCTGAGACCCAAGATGGGAGAAGCCTGGGTCCCAACATTTGGCCAAGATGAAAGGCCTCTCTCAGGTCAGAAATGTCCATTTTATTAGGCAAGAGATGAACTTCCATTTTCTTAAGTCACCTAGATTTGATGGGTTGTCAAATCTTGATAAGAGTTAGTGCTCGCTAAATTAAGAGAACTACCACCAGACACCACTGCCTACTGCCAAGCTCTCTGCTGGGCACTTCTGCCATTTCCTCAGATGACTGCATTGCCTACCAACCACCACTCCTGCCACTGACGAGACACCATAGACCTCAGTTCTTAAAACGACTCCATGTCCTCAACATATAGAAGTCAAGTTTTTAAGAATACAGGAAGAATGTGTATTCCTCCTCCCTCTACAGAATGTCAACACCCATGTTCTCTGAAATGGCCATTTGTAGGCAAGACACATAATAAGGGCATTTTCCATAAAGGACACGATGGGGACAAAGACACAACATCCCGAAAATTCTTAGAATGTTTAAGTTTCGCAAACGTTTATTAATGGATGAATGAACAATTGTGTGCATATTTTTGGAACATTAACTTCAAGGAGATTATGAGGTTGGGGGAAAAATGCTCTGCAGATGAAGGTGAACCTTTGGGCTATAGGCAGCAAATGGCAACAGAGGGCAGCATCAGAAGAGCAAGTGATGCAGGTCAAACTCCGAGAGGTCCTCATGGAGTCTCACGTTTTGACCCAGGCCATCTAGATCCCAATGGCATCCAAGACCCAGGCCATAGCTGTAAGGACACCTGACAATGTCTCTATTCATGGTCTTGGGGCCTAGACATGTTTTTAAGACTCAGTCCTTTATCCATTTATTCATTGATCTATTTTTGTCCTCAGTATTCCCTGAGCACCTTCTCTGGTTCAGGCTTGAGGCAAGATGGTGATTCTGCTTGGCATAATTATGCAGTGTCGACACAACAGAATCAAAGAGTGCCCATGATATAGTTGGGGGCTAAACCCAGTTAGAAAAAAAAAAAAAGCAAAAATACTTTTTAAAACAAACAAACAAACAAAAAGCTTCTACCTGTGCAAAACCTTGTCAGAGTGTTTTGGTGAACATGTGCGGCTCTGTCTGTGTCTGGGTAGAAGGACATGTGTAAATAGAAGACAGGAGTTGAGTCCTATATTTAGGCCACCATCCAGGTGGGAGATAGAGGGATAATTACCAAGTGTAGATCTGGTAATTAGAATCCAGTGAACTTTCCTTTGGAGCACTTACCACAATAACAATTTCGCATTTCTTTAAATAATCATTGCTTAATTGCTCTTTGACCCATCATTCAGGTTGGATTCTCTGAAATCAGATGTTTACTATAATATAGTAACCGGCACCTGTGGAAGGAAGTTTGGACAGAGGAAGAAGTTAAATTGTGATGTCAGCCCCATAAAACCTCTGCAAACACTGCAGGGCACTCCAGAACAAATGGTGCTCAGTCCAGGGGGTAGGCTTCCCTAGGAAGGGTGTGACCTTGGATGAGGTAGCTCTCTGTAGCTGAGACAGACTCTGAGCAGGATGTTCTCTGTTGACATACCCTTCTTCACTGGATGAATATGGACAGTGTATCTCTGAATTGTTCTATCTACCTTCTATAGAGGATAAACCACAAGAAGATAAATACCATGTCTGGTTTTGCTCACCACTGAATCCACAGTCCCTAGTAGTAAATACTCAAAAAATCTTTGGGGTTGAATTAATTAATTACTCAACACAAGAGGTGGCCGTGAGAATATGATGCTTCCTCAAGTTCTCAGAAATGGAGACATCTGCTAGTCTTTCCTAGATCGGAAAGGTCAGGGAGACCCCTCAGAAAATCAATTACATGAACTTAATATAGAAATATGCACATTCTGTGGAAGCATAGCAGAGGAGCACTTACACCAGAATAGTAGATTGAGGTAGGTGTCTTATGGAAAGCTCCAGAAGTAGATGAATTTTGAGTTGAGTCTTGAAAGATAATTTGAAATGCATTAGGTAAGTGGAAGTGACTGAATGTGGGTGAAGAGGTGGTAAAAGAAGAGTTGAAAATAACTTTGGATTGAGCAAAGATGTAGCTGATGACACCATTTACCAATATAGGCAACCACAAAAAAATGAGGAGGGAAAGAGTTCGGTTTTGCTCATGATCTGTTAGAATGGCATTCGGTAGGCAAATGAGTGCATGTCTGAAGCTCAGAAGTGAGATCCAAAACAAAGTCATCCCGGAAAAGCTATTCTCTTAGTTTCTCCAATTAAAAAAAAAAAAAAAACAGGCCAAAGAAGAAAACCTGGGATGCCCAGACATTTAAGGGTGGGAGTGAAGAAGGAGGGTATAGTATTCAAGGAGTTTTCAGTTACAAGTGACTGGAGAAACTCAAATTTGAATTAACACAGAAACAACAAAGCGTTACCTCTTCCTATCACTCATGTCTCTGCATCTCTCTGCCCATCATCTCTGCTTCTTCCCTCCGCACAGATAGTCTCCTTCATCCGTCAGTGAGCATTTCAGCCTTTGCAAACCAATAGTTCCATGACTAGAGAGGAAGAGTTTTCTCCTGTAAATTCTAGGTAGAAATTTCCAAGGAATGACTGTGACGACAGGTCACTTGTTCTCTTTGAACTGATCCCTATGGCTATAGGGGTATGGAGAACTGTGACTGACCCAGCTTGATTCATTTGTCCCCTGTTATCAGAGTTGCGGCTTCTGTCACCAGAAAAAAAGAGAAGGAGTGTTAGATAGACAAAAACTACAAACACCACAAAGATTTGGAAAGGCCACAACAAAAAGACAGCCAGAGGTGGAAAATATGAGTGCAGAAAAATAATATCCAGCAGTTGAGTGAGTCTCAAGGGCCTTTAAACACATATTCACACAAATCATATGCACAGAAACACATTTACACACACATATATGCAAACACACAGAGATTAAAAAAAAAACATAGTAATGTGTTATGATTAGGAGCGGCGTATTAGTTTCCTATGGCTGCCATGTAATTAATGCAAACTTGGTAGCTTAAAACAATAGTAATTTATTCTCCCACAGTTCTAGAGGCCAAGAATTCCAAATCAAGGTGTTGGCAGGGCTATGCTCCCTCCAAAGGCACTAAGGGGAGAATCTGAACTCTCCTCTTCCAGCTTCTGGTGACCCCAGGTTTTTCTTCGTTATGGCAGCATAACTCTAATCTCTGTCTCTATCCCCATCAATCCTTCTTCTCTGTGTATGTCTCTTTGTCTCAAATTTCCCTCCGCTTTTCTCTCATAAGGACACCAGCCATTGGAGCTTGGGCTAAATCCAGATTGGTCTCACCTTGACATTCTTAGTAACATCTGCAGAGACCCAGTTTCCACAGGTTCTAGGGGTAAGAACTTGGACATATCTTTTGAAGAGTCACTGTTTAACCTACTATGTGCGAGGCAAATATATGAAGCCAATTGAGCATAAGACCATGGGGAGAGGTGGACGCTGTGGCATATTGAAGAGCATATGTCCCACCCAAAGCCATTCATGTTTCTTCTGTGTGGCCAAACAAAAAAACATCCAGGGCCAAATATGGCTCAGGGGTACCAGTATTTGAAACCCAGGGCATCCCAGATGCATCTCTTCATGGGTAATACCTTAATAGTTATGTCATAGTAAATTCCTAAAATGCCAATCGCAAAAGCAATGGCAGTTGAAGATGCCAGATTTTTCTCAAAGCCTGATGTTCAGCTCAAAACTGATTTTACCACCCACTCTTTGCTTGGCAGAAACTGGCAGAGAGATTTTATCCCAGATGCAGACTGACAAATGAGTAAGTGGCTGCAGGCCATTCCAGTTCTGTACAAACCATAAATCTGACTCAAGTAAACAAACAAAGCTCAATGGAGTGGCCAGAGCCAGGACTACATTTGTCACTGTACCATCAGAACTCAATCCTAGAGCTGCTTTTCCTGGCTGAATCTAGGGCCTTCATCCTGGACCTTCAATATCCTCCTCAGTGTAAGAAGGAACAGTGTGAGAATTTTTGTTTGATGGCAAAAAAAAAAAAAACATGAAATTAATAAATAACAATCAACAAAACACCTCAGTAAGTTCTGGGCCCTAGACCATCTTCTCTGTGTTTCTCTGTCTCAAATCTTCCTGTTTTTAAGCCTCTGTTTAGTAACAAGCAGTTGATATCATTAATTTTACTTCTAGAGAAGTCCTAAGAAGAAAAGCCAGTCCATGTGGCAGGAAGAAGAAAGAGTCCTTTAGCAAGAATCGGAGGAAGTTCTTAGTGGTTCTGCAAGAGTTAGGAGAGGGAGTCACTTCTTGGAGTGACAACGCCCCCAGGGGCATGAATCAGGATTCAGAAGCCTAGGAATGAAAGAGGTTTGTTAACATTAAATAAAAGTCTCCTCATGAGCGAGGATCTGGAACACCGTCTGGTGGTAGGTGGGTGTCGGAGCTGGCTCTGGAGGATTGTAGTCTGTAACCAGTCAGCAGGAGCTTCTCTCTGTGGCAAGTTCACAGCAAGCATACAGTGTGATAAAACGTCAGTGACAAATCCAGTGCAATCAGGTGGGAAATCCCCCCTGAGTAGTAACACCTCCTCCTTGCTCATTCCAACTTCCTCCCAGGCTACACTCCTGATGCAGAGATCTCAGTGGCTATTTTGCCATCCACTGAGCTATGCACGAGTAAACCTTTAAAAGCCCTTGTCCCAGAGCCCTGGGGCACTGAGAGGGTTAATCTTGTCATGTCAAGATTCTCTTCAGATGCCAGACCAACTCAGCATCAATTTGACACAGATTTCTTTGGGGGAATCTGGGTTAATCTTTCTGGGCGGGCTGTCCATTTGATGGACGGGAAGCAGTTCTGGAGTCTGCCCGTACACCTCCCACGTGACTCCACCCCTAGCCCCAGCCCGATCTCCGAATTAAACATTTTAAAGGGCAATTAAATTTAAAAAAATAGTAATCTGATGTTTACAGGTCCTCATAGGTAATTTATAAATGCTGTATTCCAGGGCCTGTTTTGCTCAAAAAATTTAATTTGGAGAGAGGCGTCTATGGGAATATAGGATCTTTCCCAGATGCCCAAGGGAAATGAATTGAAAAATGCAGAAGGCTTGGCTGACATCTACCGCTGGGGCAGTGATGGCTGCCCAGTTTCCTAGGGATTTCTTTGATCCTCTGTGCATATGCATGTGAGGACTACCTGTGCAAAAACACTTTGTCTACTTTTATATCTGTGTGCTAAATAAATTCATGGAGTACTTCATGAGTATGTAAAGATGCTAGACTAAATGCACTGTGGTCTCCCTAATTGGATCTTGGAACAGAAAAAATGGGCAATAATATAAAAGCTGGCAAAATCCAAATAAAGTGGTAAGTTTAGTTATTAGTAATATACCAATGTTAGTTTCCTTGTTTTGACAAAAGTACCATGGTTATGTAAAATTCAACAATTAGCGGAAATGGGGTCAAGGGCACACAGGAATTTTCTGCCCTTTGTTTTTGCTACTTTTTGGTAAATCTAAAATTATTCCAGTATAAAAGATTTATGTATTATTTTAATGCTAGAGGTTATCGAGCTAGTGTTTCTCAACTCTTTTCTGGTCTGAACATCTGAAAAGTAAATATTTGCACCTGGCCCACCTCTTAACAACCATCATGTATAAGGAAAGCCAATTGCAGCCCTGATCCCTTTTATCCTTTCTTTCAGCCTGTTATATGCTTCACAATTTTTTTTATTATGGTGACGTTGGTTAACGAAATCCAGTAAGTTTCAAGTGTACAATTTAGCAGTAAGGCGCATATATAAGCATTGTGTGTTCATTGCCCATAGTTAGAGTTCTTTCTGTCACCACATAGCCCTTTTACCTCATCTACGTCCCCCCATATGCTTCACAATTTGGAATTACTCTATTAATCTGTTTATTAATTTTGTGACTATTTCTCTGAGTAGAATGTAAGCTTTCTGAGAGCAGAACATGTGATTGCTTCACCTCATCTCTGTGTCTCTGCTTCCTGGCAGGGTATCCAGTATGTAGTGTACAGTAATAAAACCCTAGTCAAGAATAAAAATTCCTACTTTTAGTTTCCCTCTCTTCTCCTAGGATCCCCCACTTCTGGAGTCAGTGGCTCTGGCAGCTGTTTAAATAGACATCAAGTTCTGACCTTCTTTCCCTATGGTTGTCATCAACTCAACTCTTCTTCGGTTCATCCACTAATAATAATAAAGTAATTACAACTGCAAAAATTTACCAAGAATCCATTACGTAAAACTTTACACATATTATCGCATTTAATCATCACAATATCATTAAAAAGCAAGAATTATTATTACCTTTATTTTTACAGATAAGGATATTGGAATTCAGAGAAATGTATAACTTGCATAAGGTCACACAGCAAGGAAGCAAGTTGCAGAAGGCAGGGTTGGAGCTCAGGTTGCACAGATTCCAAGGCCAGCACTATTAAAATGCCTCTGCTGACCATGACCAAAGAATCAACCACCTTCTCCAAGAAGGCGGTGCCTGAATTTATGTCCTCCTGCTTCAGTTATCTCTTATCTATTGTCTTACTGCCACTGACTTAATTCAATGGGTCATTGTCTCTTCTGGAACCATGACACTTGCTTCTACCAGTCCAAATTCCAATTCCACTAGAATCATCTTTCTAAACTGTAGCTCCAATCTTGTTACTCTCCTTTCCAAATCCTTTCAGGAATCCGAAGTATCAGCAAAATGAGCAAAACGTCCATATGTCCTGACATTCCAGTTCTGCTCCTACCTGTGCAATGTGAAACCTAGTTTCCTCCAATCTAAAATGGAAATTATAATCCTGACATAATTGCAAGGAGAAAATAAAATAACATTTAAAAATGCCTAATAAAGTGGCCGTCCCACAGAAATGACTTAATGAATTTATTGCATTTCTTCTATAAAGTCAGTAACCCAAGAGATCTCTGGGACTATGGAGGAAAGAGGCACAGGAGAAAGATCAGAGAGGGTAAGACTCGATGGGCTGCTCGAGATGGGAAGAACTCAATCCCTAGAAGTTCACAGCATTTTCCGGAGTCTAAGCCTTTGTTTTGACTTATCCTTTCTAAAATGGAATATATGTAGCTCAAGAAATAAGGACTTTTGGTAGAAGAGAAAGAAAAGGAGAAGTTATCTTTAGCAAAGAGATTCATGTGCTGTCTATTGGTAGTTTTCTCTTGGTATGTAGGAAGAGAAAGAAAGCACATTTGAGCATCTGAACAGGCCACGGACTCAGGCTTGATGCCCTAAGAGTGATCTGTCATAAAGCCTCAGAAGTACCTCATTATTTGCTCTTCCTGGCTAGACTCCTTTGGGTAATGTCCCTGCTTAGAGGATAAGTAATCTACTGATAGTTAAACTGCTAATAATTTGAGGAGTATAAATTAATCAGCACCTCTAAATCTAGAGCCTGCAAGTTTATCTACCAAGCTATGTTGGGTCAGTATTTCAAAAAACATTGCAGCATTTGTACATTTACCTACCATAAGTTTTTGTGCACAAGAACTATATCAAGCCCATTGGAAGTCCTGATTCTCTTACACTTATCAAAAACTTTGGTAGTTATTTATGCATATTTCAGTTAATAAAGATGAAGATCATGATTACTATTTCATAATAAATGCAGTATATTGTATACAAAATTAGTATACAAAATTTAGTATACAAAATTTTGCAAAACATAGTAGAATGGGGATGGTTATCATGACAAATTGGGCCCATCAGTTTCGTGAAGTTCCACATTTTTGAGTCCTTCCAAATTTCCAGATTTCACCTTTGATGCTGGAAATTTGAAGATGATATGATGTCGTCTTGGTCTTCCAGAAATATATTATCTTGTTGGCGAGACAAGTAGAAGTACCAACCATCTGTGTAATATGGTAAATACAAGAAACTATGAGAATGTAGAGAGAGAGCACCTAGCCAGCCTTGTGTGGAGGATGTGTGGGAAAAGGGACTTACTGAAGGACATGATGCCTGACTCAGTCATGAAGGACAAGCAGAACGTACGCTTCCAAAGGAAGATTGTACAGGAAGAAGGAACGACATGAAGAAAGAAAGGAGGAAGACATAAGAAAGTACAGTGCCATTGGTGTAAAGATTGGCAACAGCTGTCCAACAACTTCTTTGAATCAGTATTTATCATGGTAGGTCTCCATTGATTCATTCATTCATTCGACAGGTATTTACTGAGCGGCTACTCTACGCCAAGCCTAGCAGTTGACATGCAGGACATAGAGCTCAAGTGTCGTGACTCAGAAACTTCACATTTCAGCAGACAAAATAATTGCAAAACTGTGCAATGAGCTTGAAATGGGCCGAAAGGCTTATTTGATAGAAATACTTTGAAAATATTTTTTTATCTTGCTGCTAGAGATGTGTCCATTCCATTTAATTATTCCTTAGTCAATACTGCTTTTCGTATCCCTTATCTCAATTGTTGTTTTCATTAAAATTTTAAAATTTACTAAGAAAAATATACCTAGTATTCTCTCTTTTAAAATTTATGTGTAGCTGTTCTATTATATAAATCTCAGTCATGATTTTGCATATTTGTATTTGACTCTGATTAGACTTGCACACAACATAAAAATACTATTGTATCTTAAATTTTTATTTTTCAGAAATTGTTTTTCATTGTTTTTATTGTGCTATTTTTATGCTGATTTTGCTAGTCTTTAACTAACTTCGCAGATGGAAAATTTTGCTTTAATTCTTTTCATTAAACACCAATGCTATGTTTTCGTTGCCTACTACAATATAGTTTTGACCATATTTCATAAGATTTGATATGCACTAAGTTCATTATTTTCTAAATAGTTAATATTAGTTTTTAATATTCATATGATTAATTGAAGAAAGAGATTAATCTTTTCCCACAATTTCCAAGTGTTTTTTATTTAAAACTATTCTATTTCAAGAATTTATTCTACTCTGGTTCAAGGATATGAGCTATTTAATTTCTACTCGGAATTTTTTGAGAAATTTTCAGTAGCCAAGAATATCTAACATTTTAATAAATTTCTATAAATATTAGAAATTTTTTCATTCCTATGGAAACTAATGTTAAATATTCATATATTCAACCTAATAAATTTTAATACAGAATTCCACGTATCAATTTTCACTTTCCTGATCATGCAAAAATAAATGTTTTGTTTAATCTCCCACATAATTGTATTTAAAATTTCTTAGTTTATTTGTAAACATTTTTCTCTATATCATTTGATAATAATATATATGAACTAAAGTGAATCAAGACTATCATAGCATCATTTAGGATAGCACATTTTATCAACATAAACTACTCTTTATCCTACTTACTATATTGTGCTTTGAATTATACTTTATGTGATAGTAATTCTGTACTCATTTTTTTATTTGTTTACATATGCCTAGAATATCTTTCCTAATATTTTGAGTTTTTATATTTGTCAGTGAACATTTAGATATAACTTTTGAAAGCTGCATAAAATTGGTTTATTCTTTAACTTAATTTATCTTTTAATAAAAGAATTTAAACAATTTGCATTTATTGTAATAACTGATACATCTACTCTCATTTTGTTTCAATGTTTTCTGTTTATGTTGGGGAGTTTGAGAAATGAAACAATAAATGAAATTCCAAAGCTGTACCAGAAGTCCAGCTTACACAATGACAAATCTGCTATGGTTTAAATTTCTCTGACTTTAGTCTTTGAATTAGACAAAGTTTTAGTCTCATCTCTATTTCCATGTCCCTGGAGCTTTCTTTACCAATTGAATGGGGCCACCCATTAATAACTGAAGCTAATTTAATACCTTCTGATGCTTTTAACTTTCCCCTGAAGACATATGAAAACATATATAATTTTAGAATTAAACTGATTTATTGATGGTGGGCATGAGGAATGATCGAAGCCATGTAATTGGTACTGAGGCATCTCATAAAATCAGAATGCTTCGGTTTATGAGAGCGTGGCACCTCTCACTAGGAGCAAGAAACTCATGAGGAAAAGATAGATGGAAATCTTTTAGAATAAACATTCCCAAATTCAAGGAGAAAGCTGCCACCTCTGCTAGTATCTCCTGATGAGGTTACCTCAAACACCATCGTATTATTGGTGAGAAAGGTTGATGTGTGCAGGAAGCCATTATCAGAAGCATATCATAAAATATTGCACTGGAGAAAGTTTCTTGTGACCTAAATAAGTCCACATCAGATATGTACACATTTGAGATGGTCTGGACAAGTTTACTTTCTTTTCTTCTCATTTTTATCCAAGTTTGACTGATAGACCTAAGATTTTTAAATTGTTAATGTAAAAAATGTTTACATTATTTAGTTCTTTTATTTTCATATGTACATTATATTATAACCATAGTAACAGGAATTACTTATACAGTTTTAGTTATATTCTTCCAATTCTTTAATATCATAATTTCCTATTCATGGTTTTTTTGTTTGTTTATGTTGAGTCTTCTCCACCAGATTACTTATATGAGAAGTTTCCCTTTTAAGTGAGTGTTAACTTTCTGAGCATCTATTGTTCTGAAAATGAATTTCTTATGCTCTTAAGTAGGCCCATCACATTCATCTTAGCTAAGTAAAGAATTTTTAAATCTCAGTTAGTTTTTCTTCCTCAAAACTTTATAACCATTGTCTAAAGCATTTAGACAATGCTCTGAAATCATTTCAGTGTTTGTTTTTTTCCAAATAACTTATTTATTTCCATGCATGATGCTTGTAGCAAAGTTTATCTTCACTTTCAAGATAATTTCAAGAGGCTATGTCTCAGTATTGCTGTCTTTTTATTATTATTTTTTTTGATAATATTAGAATGGTGAGTCGAACCAACTAACAAAGCCATTTATTTCTTCAGACGTAAAACATTTTTTTCTTTTCTTCTTTGATTTTGTCTTTCCTTTGTCTTCCTTTTCCATCCTTCTCAGATTCCCCCTGGATTTTTCCTCTTTTTCAGTTTTGGGGGCTATACACCTAGGAATGGAAATGCCGAGTAATATGATAGTTTTACGTTTAAGTTCTTGAGGAACAGCCAAACTCTTTTCCACAGAGGCTGCACCATTTTACATTCCCACCAGCCGTGTATAAAAGTTCCTTTCCAGTTTTTCATATCCCGGCCAACATTCATTATTTTCCTTTTTGGAAAAAAAAAATTATAACCATCCAAGTGGATGTGAAATAGTATCCATGGACTGCTTTTGTATATCACATGGGCTAAGACTGGTTTTTAAGTATTTTAAAAGTTTGTAAAACAAATGAAGAATATGCAAGGGACTATATATGGCTCTTAAAAACTAAAATATTTATTACCTGGCCCTTTACCTAAAAATTTTGCTGACCCTTGATAGAACACATTGTCCCCATTGCAGAAATATGTATTGGACAATGCTCTGAGTATCAAACATGCTAGTTAGTGACTTAACTGGAGTTTTAAATTCATCAATCTTATGTTTCACCTGCACCCATTCTTTGCTGTGCTTATATTGTTTCCCGCTTCCTCACACTTTTTAGATGTAATATCCTCTGGAATGTTGTTAAAGATGCAAATTCTAACTTTTCTGAACTTTTCTTAAAATAACTCTTTAATACGGAGATGTATGATTATTCAAACAGATCTCTTCTTCTTTTGACATGCTCCATCCTCTCACATACTTGAAAAATATTCTCTCTGTGCTCATTCTGTGAACCAGACTGGAGCTGAGATAGATTTTGGCAGATGGTGTAGATCCCTTTCTTGCTCTTTCAAATAGAGAACAGTTTAGATTTACTATTCTTTAATATTTTCAGTTCAGAAATCCAGTAGCCTGGCACAAGTGGAAACAAAGCCCAAGTTAGACAAGTTTTATGATTTCACCATTAGGTCTGATAGTTCTCCTTTATCTGGAAATAGTCAAAAGCTAATTACACAATTCTCACACTCTTTGACAGGCAGTTACACAAGTGGGAGTTAGCACTGGCAGGAGCAATGTTCTTTGTCCTGCCTCCTTGCCAAGAATCAGTTTATGGTGCATGGCATGACCACCCAGAATGATTGGAGGGGCCTAGATGTGCCTTCTAAAATATCCATGATCTCTCTTCCCAGTCATCTTGTTGATTGAGAATAGCATTCTACCAGTTTCTTTTCCAGGCCTTGCTTAGGCAAAATATTGTTTTACGTGTGGGAAGCAACTGCTTGGGTAGGTTCATCCTTTGATCTATTCTCCTCTGAACTACATCCGGCAAGAACTCTTTGATAATTCTGGCATTAAATGGCACCTTTCCCTCATTTCCACTGTTGACATACAATTTGTCATTACATCCCACTGGTAAGTAATAAGACTATGGGAACCATGGTAAGCTATTCATGCTCACAATGTCATTTATCCATAAATCCCATTAGATTTAACCTTTATAGTTTGGAAGAGCATAATTTAGAAAAATAATGCGTCACCCTCATTATCTATACCTTAAGAAATCCTGGAAGTTAGAAACACAAGGACAGAAACCAGACATCGCCAACCTTCTGGCACAAGCTTAGCCTGATTCCAAGAAAAAGTGCCCACGAGAAAACTGAAACCTTTAAACTAATACCAGATGTCGCAGATGTTATAAGAAGCATTGTGTTTTCTCAGTACTCAAATTCCTAGATGAATTATGAAAAGGAATCCATCTTTCATCTACATGTTTGACAGCATGTAGATGAAACATTCGTCTAAGACAGTAGGCACTAAACAAATATATGGTGAAAAATGTCTGGCTGGCTGACTTGCTGAAAGACTAGATTTTTCACTTCTCATCCAGATGTTTTGGCTTCATGGAAGCACTGGCAGAGTCTGCCAAGCTGATTTGTGATCTTTGAGCAAAGGGTGATGCATGAGCACAGAGCATTATACCAGCAAATGAGTACACGGCACTGTTGTATGTGAAATGAGGTCTCGCCGGCTGCGACCAAGGCGTGACAGACCTGCCGGTCCACTTCCAAGTGCTTCTGACAGATGAGCCCCCCATTTGCATACACCTCGTCGTGACACATGCTGAAACTGTTAAGTTATTATTAGTACTGATAATGGAGACTTCACCAGGAATTTATTCGTATTTCTAATGTTGTCACTGCAGATTGTTTTGCTGTTAAGGAAGGAGCCTATCAGGCATAAATATTTATGCTTGGATGGATGTCAGATCCTTTAGTCAGGAACTGGATTCACCTTAATTGAATTTGGGGGACAAATTTAGGCTCAGTGTTGATCGTACAGCTTTTGCCCCATGTGAGCGGGTCTCCCACAGACTATCTTCAGGTTTCCTGAAATGTGAGCTTCTGTTAAGTGAACAGGTAGTTTCTCTCTTAAGGAACGTTGGGAGCTTAGCTGAGTTGGGGAGCAATTGTTTTTGAAGGAGACTGGCAGGGCTTTCTAGAATCAGATAAAGAAAATACCACCTGCTTAGAGCTGGCTTCCCAAAGGCATTTCACAAGTAGAGTTTACTTTAAACAGGCACAAGGCCGTAATCACCATAGAGACAAAGACTGATCCTGTCAGTGTTTCACTGTCTGTCTGCTCCACTGCCTGAACAGGATGACCCCACAATGTACACGGGATAAATATACCGATGATAAGAGGCTATGGTGAAGAAAATCTATATAGCAGTCAGCTCTCACTTGCATGTGACCTTTGTGATATTAGCTCCATTTTGCAGATGTGGAAGTTGTGTGCTGGGTCTTGGGCTCAGCAATGATAAACAGATTAAGAAGATTAAGAGATTAAGAGCATACAGCTCATGCCTTCAATTCATTTGCAGTCCAGTGGAATCTGGACAGAGGGAGGAAGAAAGCTCACCAGGCAGGAAGAGAGGCTGGCACAAGGTAGGTCAAGTGCAGGAAAATGGATTCTTGGAATAAGAACTGAAACAGCACCTGTGATAGGTGACTAGGTGACTAGGCCAATACCCTGGGAAGGAAGAGCAGTAGGGGACTGTAAGCTGGTTCACAGAAGGCTGTTTTTTTCACGGCAGTGACGGTGACATCCTCCAAGCAGGCTGCTCCATGGAACAGAAAAACACGTGCGTTCTATTTAGGCACTTGAGATTCCAAATGCCAACTTGGCCACTTTCTCACTTAGCATCTCGGTTACCTGACCTGTACAGTAAATAGAATCATACCACCTCAAACTGCTGTTCTGAAAATTTTAAAAAATCAAGTATGTAAAGTGCTAGACACATAGTAAGAATTCAATAAATGTGGGCCTCTATTTTCCACTGATGGCACTGGGCTCCCTGTGTGATGTATGGAACAGAGACTCTGGTAACGGATATTATTTGATTTAGAGATCAGGATGGAGGAAGCAGAAATGGATATTCTCCTCTGCATGCTCACAAGACATGGAATACCCAGCTACTTATCAAGTGCTTGTTGAATTGTTTTTGTGTCTATAAACATCTTTGTTCAAGACCATGTGAATTATTTGAGGGCTCTTACTCCTGTTTTCCTAGCACCAAGTGAAGAACCTGGTGCATAGATGGTACTCAATAAAGGTTCTTTGCTTGAATGGATGGATGGATGGATGGATGGATGGATGGATGGATGGATGGATGGATGGAGTAATAAATGGCAGATAGGTGGGTAGGTGATAAGTAAATACATGAATCCCCAGAGAAAAAACTGATCTCTAGTTACAGTTAATTCATCTTCCTAAGAATGTTCTTCTCCCTAAATTGTCACACCTCGGTCCCATCTAAGTAAAACAGAGGACATCCTCAGGCACTAGTCCTTCCAAGCTTGATATATTTGCTGAGGGGCCTGAAACTAGGCTGACTGGATGTATTCGATGTATAGACATCAGATGATGGGTGTCCTGGCTAAGAGGAACCAAGAAAAACCAAGGTCTTTCATTATAGGGTACAAAAACTTTCACCGACCCAGATAAACTCATTGGATAACGAAAAAAATGTTATAGCCTGTATCAGGCCCCGAATCGAGCCCTACATTTTTCCTGTCATTTAGCCTTTATTTATTTATTTTGTTTTGTAAAACACTCTAAAAAAACATCCTCAGAAAAAAAGAAAAAAAAACTCATTATGTGCCCTTACAGACAACAATGAAAATGAAGCACCAAAGACAAGACCCTCCAAAGTCATGTTTACAAGCCAACTGGCCTTTAGGTTGATGGCAATTCCTGGATCAGCCCAGGCCAGATGATCTGTACCCTCTGATGTCACAGCCCCACAGCTGGATTATTCAGAGCTGAGCAGGAAGAGATGTTCACTGCTTTCTTCTCATTTCCAGCCCTTTGGTGCTTCCAGATGTTTTAATTACAGAGGAAAGGGAGCGGATGATTCTGGCCATATGTCTCCATTCCACACAAATAAATCTCCTCGCCGTCCCATGCAGCTCTGTGGGGCTGCGACTGTCCCACCGAAACGGATGCTGTCGGGGCTAATCATCATCTTCAATCCTTCAGTGAGCATGTTAATTCAGGGAACACCGGCTGGGCTGCTGTCCCAGGGAAATACTCAATCTAGAAACAATTAGACTCCTGTCACAGCAAGATGCTGCTCTTCTTCCAGGGAGCTGGGTGCTCACTCAGTCTGAGCTGAAAGAAGCCCACCCACCAGGAAGACCTAGGCAGAGTAGAATCAGAACATGGACAATAATTTTCAGCTGGTGCGTTAGCATTCCCCACAGCACCTAGTAACTCAGGTACCAGGCCATTACTACTATGTCTACTACAATGTCCGTATGGATGCAAACTATAGGAAATATACAACAAATCATTATGTTTTGAATATATTTATTAAATTATTAAGGCTGCTACATCATCTCTCAACAAAAGTATGATTTGGAGGGTTGGGAGAATCATTATTACGGATCAGGGATGAAGAAGTACAAACTGAGTGGCAGAAAAGCACTGTGGGAAACTTGCTAGGCTCAGGCAAGGACTCCCAAGAATGTTTGCTTTGGGATATGTTTTCAGCTTCATTCACGCAACAATCGTTGGATGAGAGCTTACAACATGCCAGATATTGTAAATAAAACAATGAGCGAGACAAGAAAGTTCATGACCTTCAAGAAGAGTCAGGAAATGAATGAGCCACACATCAATAAGTAAGATAATTTCAGACAACAGCAAATGCTTTGAAGTTAATAAAACAGGGCAATTGGATGGAGTGATGGGAAAGAAAGAGAAGGTGCCTTCAGTAGAGTCCCAGAGAAGCCTCCTGGCAGAGTAATGTTCAGGCTGACCTCTAAATAACGAGAAGGCACCAGTCATGTGCGAAGCTAAGGCAAGAGCAATCTACACGAAGGGAATCAAAACTTGTAAAGTCCCTGAGGCAGAAATGAGCTTTTACATGTTGGAGGAATTACCGTTTTGAGCTTCTCAAAGAACTGACTGCAATTGTCAAGAACTGTGGTCATCTCGAGGGTAGAGCACGGTCTGTCAAACGTTCATTCACTTGTAGAGCTTCCTGTAGGACAGTTCCTCAAGGAGCTCACACACTAAGGGGGGATATAAATCCTGATCATGTGGTGCTGGGAGAGTCAAAGGAGGAGCGCTGTGCAGGGCAGCCTGGGAGGAGCAGGAGCTTGAATGAGAACATGAGTACATGGCCCTGGGAATCAAAGCACTCGGCTAAGAAGCAGCCTGAGCAAAGGCATGGGGTGGGTAGAAGTTGTGGGAGGAGGCCATGAGCAATTCCTTTAGGTTGGAATGTAGGGTAAGTAAACATACTCAGCATGAAATCAGCCCATAGGGCAGGGCACTTTGGGATCACTGTCAGATTAACAAGGGCACCTTTGTGCTGTAGACATGGCAAAGCCACTGGCCATTTTAGAGTATGGAGTAACATAAATCAAAGTTTTCAAGAAAACAAATCCATCAGCACATGCTCTGTGCCGTAGAGGAAGAAAGACTATAAATGGAAAAGATAAAGGCCATGATAATAACCCAGGTAAGACGAGAGAATGAATGCATTATCTATTGCTATATAACGAATTACCACAAACTTAGTGGCTTAGAAAAACACCAGTTTATTAGCTCATAGTTTCCTTGGATCAGGAGTCTGGCACGGTTAGGATGAGACATCTGTTCAGGGGCTCACAAAGCTGGGAATCAAAGTACCAGCCAACTGCATCCTTATCTGGAAGTTCAACTAGGGAGAGGTCGATTCTAAGCTCCCTGAGGTTGTCCACTTCCTTGCAATCATGGTATCAATGTCCCTTTCTTGCTAGCTGCCAGTCAGAGACCATTTTCTCTCCTAGATGTCACTCACAGGTCCTTGACACATAGCCCTCTCTGTAATTTGGCCACTGCTCCTTAGAAGCCAATAATGAGACCATTTTTGCATGTCTTCGGACCTCTCTGACTCTGTTTCTAACTTCTAGACCCTTTGTAAAATGACTCACCTGATTAGGTCAGGCCCACCACACTCAGAGGAGGGTACTAGATAGGGCCTACACACAGGGAGGTAGGAATCTTAGAGACTTTCTTAGAATTCTGCCTATTACCTTCCTAAATCCAGTAATAACTATTCAGTTTTGAGTCCAGAGTTGTCGCCAGAAGTTTCACTCGAAAGAGTCTAAAAGGTGGTCATGAGTCTCCTCCCTTCAGAAATGTCCAAATTCATCTGTTCCAAGCTCCCCCCACACCCTCAGGGGCCTCCTCACCAGACAGTACAATAGAAATACTCGAAAGTATAATTTTTACTCTAGCCAAAGACCTGATTCTACATGACATCACAATATCTCTTCCAAGTACCAGATTTTATAAAGTTATTTACTCTTTGTTACAGATTAATTTACTTGTCATTTGTAGAAAATAGAGGGCTGGGCTAAGCAGGTCCTTCCTGGGAATGTGACAGACAACAAACATTTAGTGGCATGGCCCAAGAAGCAGTGCACTGTGGGACTCCAGCCCCAAGTCCTGGGCCAGTCTGGGAGGTCGGCACAGTGACAGGCCCTCTCTGCAAGACAAGGAATCCAGGTAGGGTTGTGAGTCTCTGCCCTCTGGGACAATCTTCCTTTTAGTCCCTAATTGACAGCTTCCACAGTTTTCTGCATACATTAAAGAAAATGTATGGGTGCAAGAGCCTAGAATTCCTCAGTTCATAACTACAATTAACCACCATTAATGAATAACTGCGAGATAAATGAGCCATGCGATCCGTTTATTCCTGGGTTGTAAGTATTTAAATTCACAGTAGGATGCAAACCCATTTTTCACCACTGTGATTTAAAACGAGTTTGAGTCAGGGCTGCCTGTTGGAGTCAAGCAACAATTTCCTCTCCTAGTAGTTCACATTTTAGGTCCTATGAACTAGCCAGAGGCCGACAGAGGCAAAGAATCTTCACTATGCACAGCAGAAGTACGAGGTGGGGTACGGGATCTGAGCCCATGCCTTCCTAAAATAATAAGGAGAATCATTATGTGATGAAACCAATTCTGTGCCGGGCTAGGAAATGTCTGGGCAGTGCTTGATATAAATTTTCACCATATCTTATGAAGGACATTATTATCTCTATTTTGTACTCTGAGTATCCGTTTGATGCTCAGAGGGGTTAAAAGTTGCTTTGAAAAAGTTTTTTTCTTCATTCCTAGACTTCTTCCAGGATGCTCTCAAGGTGTATATACCTTCTGATGACCTTGTCTCTAATTTTCACATATCCATGGCCTGTGCCCTGAGTTATCAAAACTTCCCAAATAATTACATAATATAATTCTTGTCCTTAGGTTATAAATCCATCAATTGAACGTAGGTAAGATTCAGAACACAAGGAAAAGAGGAAAAAGAAAGATTTTGAACTTACTTTGTAGAAAACAAAAGGAAATGGGGTTCTTATAATTAATAAACAAGGTGTTTATTAATTAGGAAGAGAAAAGTAGTAACTTCACAGAGAAGAAACTTGGTGGTCACCATCTTAACCAAGTGATCAAGGCCAACATCACCAATGGTAAGACTTAGCAATATCATGTACCCTGATGGGAAAAAGGACAAAACATCACTTCTGTGTTACTCATGCTCCAAATGTCTAACTTTAATATGATCACAAGGAAAAACATTAGAAAAACCCAAACTACAAAATAACTGACCAATACTCTTCAAAAGTGTCAAGGTCATAAAAGACAAAGAAAGACTAAGAAATTATCACAGATCAAAGCGGACTAAAGAGACATGACAACTAGATGTCATGTCGGATCTAGAATGATATCCTGGAACAGAGAATGGACGTTAGTGAAAAAATTCAAATAAAGTGTTTAGTTTAGCTAATGCTATTGTATCAGCGTTAATTTTCTGGTTTTGATAATTACGCTATGGTCATGAAAGACGTTAATGTTAGGGGAAACCGAGCGAAGGGGATGTGGGAACTCTGTTACATTTTGCAACTTTTTTCAAAATGAATTTTGTTAAAATGAAATAGGATCTCAAAACAAAATGTTGGATGAAGTCCGATCAGTGATTTTTTTCTTCAAAATACTCTATCCGAAGACCTGATTCTATATGACATCACAATATCTCTTCCAAGTACCGTTACTTTTATGCACAGGCATGAAAAAAACCACTATTTAAAAATGTTTCATTCGACTAGATTTCCAAAATTAAAAAGATCAGAAGGAAACATGTCCTGTTGATTCACAAACGGTTTGAAAACCCATGTAATTTCTGCCTGAGAACTGCTTTAGGAGAAGCATGAGTTTAGTAAATAATACGTGCTCTCATCCCATTGTAACTTGGCACTGCTGTGGCGACATTCTGCTTGGTAGAAAGCTACTATCACATCAGAGAGGAAACAAAGTGACCAGCACATGAAACCCTTATGACTTAAAAGAGAAGAGATTAGAGAAAAAGATAGTCTGAGATCCTTGCTATAAGAGATAAAGAGAATTTGCCCACTTTGTCTACTAATTCACCATCTCTCTGTCAAATGGCATTTTAATTGTTCATTTTTGCACAGTATCTCATAGAATACAAATTGAAAAAAATAACCTAAATGTTGACATTTTAAAGGTAAATTCAAGGAAACAGAGAAATAAAGTCATGATTTTGAAAATTCTTTTAGGATTAGAGAAACTTGAGCATGTTAGCAAAGAGAAAGAAGCAAGGTAAGATACACACAAGATGAATTATAATTATAAAACAAGTCCCAGCCTCATAACAGTTAAGCTGCTGGCACTAAATTCTCACAAGACAAGAATCACTGAAATCACAGTCCAGCAGAAACTTATCAGCATCTTCCTAACCGAACCAGGCTATCAAGAATTTTTTTCTTCCTCAGCACTGGGGAATAGAGATGCAGAGAAGCCAGCTCAGCTAGATCAAGAGATGCCTACAGTCTCCACTTGTTCCTGTCTGGCCCCATAGGCCACCCCAGCTGCTAGCCTGGAACTGCCTCAATGGGCCAGCCTCTTTTCAAGACTGAGATGCCCTCTCGGTGTGCATTGTTTCCCTGATCTTCTTTATATTGCATCACTTGTGATGTGAACGTTACCTTGCGGAGTTGGACAGCATGGAGGTGCTGTGCTTCCGATTCTCTAGATCAGGGGTCCCCAACCCCTAGGCTGTACAACAGGAAGTGAGCAGGGGTGAGCAAGCGAAGCTCCATCCACATTTGCAGCTGCTCCTCAGCTCTAGCGTCACCGCCTCAGCTCCACCTCAGATCATCAGGCATCAGCTGCTCATAGGAGCACTAGTCCCCGGTGCTGAAAAGGTTAGGGACCGCTGCTCTAGAGAGCTTCACTATCAGCTCCCAAATCCATGCATTCCTGCTGTTTTGTCATGAATGGACCCTCGTGTCTTCCCTTGATTTCCCCAAAGCTATACTCAAACTTGACATAGCTACTAAAAACAGAAATATATGATGAGCGCCACACCTCTGTTTTGCAGTGGGGAGTTTGGTGTGCACGTTTATATTCCTGGCCTAGAATGTACCTGGTTCCCCTTTGATTTCCTTCCTAGTTCAATCACAGTTAGGAAAACACCTCTCAACTTAGGCAATAATCTGACAGAGACAAATGCTTAATTAAGGTGGTAAGAACTGCAGGTCACACTGTAAACTTGTATCCAGAAACATTTTTAGATATTTTGCAAAGTTTAAGAATTTCATGCAAGGAACATAATCATTTAAAAACAGCAAAAAAGATGTTTATTTTTGTGTTAGTTTAATGTATTATTAAGAACGATTTTAAATAGCATAAATATCCAACGGTAAAGAAATGGTTAATTAAATAAAATTATATCAACTTGATGGAATAGTATGCAGCCAATAAAATGTTAATTACCTATATGACAAAGAAATTCAACATTTGTTTATGACATAATGTTAAATGAACAAAGCAGATCACAAAATTGTATGTACACTATGAATAGAACTATAAAAATTATGTCTGCATGTGGACAGGGTCTGGAGTAAATATGAAAAATGGAAACAGCTTTATTTGAGATTCTTGTTATTGCTATTATAATGTTGTTGCACAGTAAATTAAAAAAAAAAAAAACTTCAAAAATAAAAGATGAAAGAGTTCAGCCGAAAATGGAGCAACTTTCAAGGGGGAAAATAACTTATTTTGAGTACCTCTTCTGTGTATTATTCCCAAGGGAGACTATTGCATTTGAGAGAATGAATTATGTTTAGAACAAAGAATAAAATATATAAAGAAGGATCCCAAGCTTTTCTTCTTCAGGACACTGCCCCACATACGACAGCGTGAGGTTTTCCTGCAGAACACTCCATTCCTGGGAGTCAGTGGATGGGAGAAAGGACTTGGAAAGTGGGGACAGTAAAGATATGTCTGAATCACCCAGGCAACCTTTTCATAAACACAGAGGCCCATTCCTCTAGCCACGGGAGATACTGGAGCCTAGTCCTTGAACTTAGGAAATGCTCCCCAGATAATTCACTACCCTCCTGGTCTCCAACCTACAGTTACAGAGCTGTGGCCTTTTGTTGTTGAATTCACACTACACATGGGCTGGCCATCAAGTGCAAGTGAGGAATGCTTAGCAAGGCTCAGTTCTGCCTCTGGAAGCACTGCCATTTGCCCAAGAGAAGGCAGGAGCTAGTGTTTTCTTGACATTACCTTGTTCTTGTGCCTGGACCTTGTAGGACTGGAAATGGACAGAAAACAGAATGATGGAGACGACCTCCCTTTGCACAAAAGACCTGAGTGAATGAGAACAAGTCCAAAGGTTTTACAGTTAGAGAAATTAGAATCTGGCTCTTCTCGGCATGTAGTCTTAAAATTCAGAGGATATCAAAAATTCGCTTATTTCTTAAAAGAAAAAAAATCAAATATCCTATCTCTTAACCACCTGCCCACTTTTAAAGTTTCTGTCATTGTATTTCTTCATGAGTTTGCTTAATAAGCTGCCCCCTCTCCCTGAAATGACTTTTTTCCACTTCTTTGCCTCTGAAGCTTCTAATTCTTTTTCTAAAGGTGAGTATTATTTCCCTCATCTTACAGATAAGAAAAGCAAAATTAAAAGACTTGCTTTTGGTTATACAGAATTGCAGAGCTGAGATTCAAATAGAGACCTGTTTACTAAACTATTTTATTGTCATTAGTTGTTTATGTGATAGTCTTCCCCATCGGGCTGTTAACTTACGTTATAAACCTGATGTTTGCTAAATGAATAGGAAAGCTACTTAGCTGTGTTCACATATATTCATAGGCACACTCATAAGATTCTAATTCAAAACCACCTACATTATCTTCACAATAGGATGAGGTCCTTGCCCTGGAGGGGAAGATGTTTTTATTTTTTTAACTTTTTATTTTGAATGAATGTTTGGAATTGCAACTATCCAAAGAAAACAAAAACACTAATTTGAAAAGATATATGCACCCTTGTATTCATTGCAACATCACTTAACAATAGCCAAGATATGGAACCAACCTAAGCTGCTTGTGATAGATAAATGAATAAAACGGATGTGGTACATATATACAATGGAATATTACTAAGTCATAAAAAGAATAAAATCTTCCCATTTGGGACAACATGGATGGACCTAGAGAGTATTATGGTAAGTGAAATAAATCAGAGAAAGACAAATATCGCATGATTTGACTTACATGTGGAATCTAAAAAACCAAAACAAACAAACAAAGAGAGGGTGTTCAATCTACCCAGTCACTGTGAGGCCCAGCATTCACATAGAAGCCGGGAAGCAGGCTGACTTTCTTTCCCTCTCAGCACAGTGGTGAGACCAGGCCTTCAAAATATTCAAACATTCTGGAAGGGAAAAAGTGCCAGTTGCAAATATTGCTTTATACATCTCATGAAATATGTATTTCCAAATGCAGAAGGATGACCAGACACATCTTTTTCTAATTCAAAAACAGACCTACTGGCAGAGGCAAAGCCTTCATGAATGTGATGCAGGGCACAATGAAAACGGCGCAAGGAGCACTTTGTAGTACTCCAGAGGCAGACACGTGCCTGGACACCCCGCTGTTAACCCAGCCAGTGCTCCAGGAGCTAGAAGCAGCAGGTGAGCCCCCAAAGGGCTCAGGCACTGCTACTGGGGTGCCGATAAATGTTGAGCAGTCAGCTCTCTTGGAAAAGAATGGGGAGGGCATCTGCTGACTTGTAACATTTGCCAATTCCCATGGTGTAAATATTCCCAACCTGGCCATTTTCATGCTACCGATGTGACATGAGCTAGTTTGTATAATTCCTAAAAAATAAATTCTCGGATCTTGTTAGCTGGTATGAGCCAGCACCAGCACGATGCTGGGTCCTGCTACCTCTTTCATGGCAATTCTTTTAAATCAGGGCATGAAAGTTACTCAGAATGGGATTCCAGAAATTCTCTGTACATTTTGTAAGCCAGATCAGCACCACAGAACATTTTTTCCCAACACACAAATATCATTGACCCAATGAAACATATGCTCATATCAGTAAAATACAATGTTAAAAATATGAATATTTATCCCTATTTCTCAGTCTCCTTCCATAATGAAGGGGGCTTTATTTTTTAGTAGCTCTTTTTGGATCAGTGTGTGATTTCTTGTTACTTCTCCTGGATATGATGACAGACCAACCTATTTCATAGGGAGCAGAAAAGGAAAAACACCAAGAAGAGAAAAAGGGCAAAGTGATCATCGCATTTACTAGTCTGAGAGACCAGACAGCAAAACAACTGTGCGGGCACCACCACTTGCCCACCAGCCCTGGGCACTTGGGCTAGGGGAGAAGAGGGCTGGGCTAAAGCAGGAGTCTACTGAGATGACCTGCAGGCGTGTGAGGAGCCTGCTCTCGCCCACTGTATCTTATTTTACAGAGTCATTAATTTTACTGTGTGGAAAGAAATGGTAGCGGAGTTGCAATTCCAAATCTAAGATATTTTCTTTTTTGCTATCCCTTTACCAAGGCACCTTTTCCTGTTTTGGCCCAGGCAGCTGTGTGGCTTGAAGCTCTCCTTAGGGGATCTGCACATCCTCAGGGAGTGAGACGGGGTCAGGTCTCCCAGGTGAACCTCGAGATAAGGATTTGTATACCAGTGCTCCAGGAAGGCTGTTCTCCCAGGAGAAACTGGACGGGAATGGGGAGCAGCACGGAGAAGGCATGAAGCCATACGAGGTGTGATTTCAGGCCAAGCCCCACAGCCTGATCCCATACGGAGCTCTGGAGTATAAGTGAATCTTCACAGTTGTCACCCTCAGTCCAGGTACTGAAGCTTTTATAGTCCTACACCCCTACCCCCTTTAGTGACTGGCTAAGGAGCATCTGGAGGGCATGAATTCCATGGCACTCAGACTCATTGTGGTGTAGGCAAAGGGGTGCCAGAAGCTGCAGAGCCATCCTGTGAGCAAGAGCTGCCCGCGGGTGCCGGCCGTTTGGAGGGGAAGCGCCTTGGAGAAAGGGTGTGCCACCGTTTGTACCTGTCTCTTTGCACACCCAGCATTGCTCCAAAACTGCTTTGTAAATATCATACCTTCCTCGGCCCTTGGTAGACTAGATGGCCATGAAAGTAAGAGTGACTGTGTCTCAGTTCTGATAGGAGCTACAACATCTGCTATCACCTGACCACCAGCACCTGCAAGGCCTGGCTGGTGAGAAGTTGAAAGACAGCACCACCTCACGTATCAGCCCTGCAGTCAGTCGGTGATCCTCTTGTGAAATAACAATATCCACAGGGATGGTGTCTGTGCATGAGAGAATCAAAATTTTATTATAAGGCTCAGCAAACTATATCCTCAGGCTAAATCCACCCACCATCTGCTTTTTTAAATAAAGTTTTATTGGAACACAGCTGTGCACATTAATTTGCAAATCATCCATGACTGCTTGAGTGCTGCAGTTTAAAGTTGCATAATTATGACAGCGATAGAACAACCTGCAAAGCCTAAAATGTTTAAGATCTGGTCCTATACAGAAAAAATTTGCTGATCCCTGTTACACTCGTTCTGGCAGCACTCATAAACAAATATTCAAGAGGTCTGTAAACTCTGTGAGTAGTTTCTCAACCTGTGTTTCACCCACGTCTTAAGAAAGAAGTGAACAAAAACTCTGTAGGAGAGATGCCATGTGAAGCCTGTCAGATTCTCAAAATATAGGCATGATATAGCACAAGCTCTGATGATGGACCAGGCAGGAGAGTAACTTCCACCCAGGAGGCTGCAGGAGGTAAAATCTCTTCACATTTCTACAGTCATAGGTTATCTAAATGTTCTCCTTGACAATATCAAGACTGTGGGCTTTTGAAGGTTAGGGGTTGTGGGCAGAGTCTGGCACAGAACGGGTGCTCCAAAAATGGATCTCAAAAGGAAGGAAGGAAACAAAGATGGAGGAAAGGCATGAAAGAGGAAAGGAGGAAGGAAGAGCTGAAGGAAAAGAGGAAAAAGAGGAGAGAGTGAAAACAAAATCACGTGGTGTTTAGCTGCCTCGGTGTTATAAAAATTGTAACACTGTGATTCATGGGGCTCAGTCAGGAGCCATCCCCAGCCAAGGATGCGGTACAACCTCAGAGGAGAACTCAGAACCATGCAAGCCTATTTTCTATTACTTCTCAAACTTCCCATCCAAAGGCCACATCATTTTTTGCCATGCTTCTTAAAATTCTTCTTTTATTCTTGCATATCCTCAGCTCTCACACCCTGCAGGTGTAATGTGGCTCCCCAGTCAGCCTCCTGCATCCCTAGCAAAGTCCTCCCCAGCTCTACCCTTTGCCTTTGCCCTTTCCTCCTGTCACTGTCTCTCAAACCCCACACCTGGCCCCACCTGACAGGAGGCTTCTTAGGAATGAGGGATGAGAGAAGACCCAGCACAATTCAGAATCCTACTTAGTGGGCAAGGGAAGGACATAGTTCAGGGCTCAGCAGTTTGCTTCTACATAAGTAAATTTCCACCAGGATGAAAAATGGTTAATAGCATGGATACCAGGAATAGACTTTCAAGGTAGTATGACCGTGGGCTATTTTACTTAATCTTTCTGTGCTTCAATTTCCTCATCTGTAAAATGGGAATGATAATAATGGTATCCACCATGCAGCCTTGTTATAAGGTGAAACGAGTTCATTCCTGTAAAGCACTTAGATCTGTACTGAGCCCATAAATCTCTATATAAATGTTTGTTAAATAAAATCTAAGCTTGGCAAGCTGCTAGATCTTATCCTTGAGGTCAGGCCTGCTGGAATGGAAAGCTTCTAAACTCTAACATGATAAAATAAAGTAATAAAATTTTCCAAAGCTATTGATATCTTCAAAGATGATAAAACATGCAAAGGAAAAATGTGCTAAAATAGTATAGTAAAACTTAATGGGGTGGAGTAATGATATCACTTTAGAGCTTACTCAAAAGCAAACATGGTCTTAAAAAATCAGTAGTGGTTTTAAAATTTAAGGATGTACCCACATCCCATGGATGTTCCACAGAACAGTTAAGCACATCTCCCTACTCAAATAACTGTTCCCTGAGCTGGCTTCTGCTTCTGGGAAATATCTGAGGATGAGGGAGGCACCAATAGATGCTAAGTGATGCCATGTGTGAGGGTTACACATTAACTACTAATGAGCAGGCTTAAGCTATTACTCACCAATATTAGCGAGTGTTGCTAAGCTGCTTAAGATCCTTCGGTGACCCCAGTGTCCACCGTGATCTGCCAAAAACGTCCCTCTCCAACCTATCTTTCCCCACTCTCTGCCACCCCTCCTAGACTGGCACCTGGAACATGCCAGGGTCGTGACCTCCCCAGGGCCTTTGCACACACCTGTCCTTTGAGCAGGGAGCTCCCTTCCCTTACATTAACCCTCTCTTATTCTAAAGGCTTCAGCCTTCCCTAACTACTCTCCCTGTCATAGGTACCCTGCTACTCCTTCACTTAAGTTACTGCAATTCGTAACTATAAATTTTCTTAACTACTTTTTAAAATCATGATGCTGTCTGTCTTGCTCTACTAAAATGTGTCTTCCATGAGAGATAGCATCATGTTTTATGATAAGCACTTTAATTCAATAGGACCTAACATGTGGTAAGAGCTCAATAAATGCTCATTGAGTGGATAAATGAATGAATGAATGAATGGTGAATGAGCAGTTCAGAGGAAGTTATAGCAAACTTAAGATTGAGATGAACTCTTAACTCTATCACTCTATTATCTTGGGCAACTATATCTTTGTGTCCTCAGTTAATACACATGAAAAGTTCATTAAAAAAAACACTGTACCTAATGTGTATAAGATAAGTGTTATTATTATTATTACTAACAGTAGTGTTTGTGGTTCTAGTACTATGTCTCAATTTCTTCTAAAAAATAGAAAATTTTTGTCTAATAAATAGAAGAAAATAATCTGGTCTTACCTGTCTCTCATAGGCTGTACCTGAGTAAGCAAATGACAACAACACATTGACAAGGGCATATCTGTAGATCTCCATGTCTGCAAGGAGAGCTCCAAGAGCGCACCCCAAAGGCCTCGCACTGTTGCAAAAGTTGTGCTCAAATGCCAGGAGGACATGTGGCAGATCCAGCTCCCTGCACATTACAGCAGACAGGCAGCCTTGACACTGGCAAAGGGTGAGGGACCAGCCTACATAGCATATGGACCTGCGGCGAAGCATATGGGTTTGCTCGTAGAGAAAGGGCTCCCATCTGCTCCCCGAGCTGAGCCCGCCTTGCCCACTCTCAGCCTCCCCACACTTTTGGCTGCTTCATAAATCAGCCACTTCCCACCATCCCAGTGCGCTGGCTGATCCATGTGTGATTAATGCACACATTTGCCTGCAGCCTAGAGAGAACCCCAGGTACAGGTGGAGAGGAAGGAAAAAGACTTAATTGGAGTGGGGGAGGGGCAGCGGAGGGAAGAGGGGGTCATTCCTCATTGCTGTTGAGCCAGCACTATCTTTAGCATCCTGGCTTTGTAAAGATGAGTTTTCTTAGAAATCTTTCTTACGGACTCCCCAGGAACCTCACTGAAGCCTTGGATACTGTCTGGATCTTACCTGTGAAGACTCAGAAAGATGTTTGTTCCATTCCATTCTGTCCCACCCTCCATGATTTTCTTGAACCTCTTTAGTAGAGCTTAAACATTCGGATTTTATAAGGAACCGACAGGCTGGGGTCCCTGAAGACAGTAAGATTAGACGTGCCAGGCAGCAAATCCACTCAACTGTGTTGTAGACCAATATTTTCCAACTGTGCTCAACAGGGAGCAAAAGGTTTTATGCAGTTGTCACAGAACGGGAGGGCTCTAGGCCCCAAGGCTGGTGAAATCAGAACAACCCTGCTTTGACTTTGTTTTACGTGGTAGGCTTTTCAAATATGACTTAGTTTAGATTTGGTTAAGGATTACATGGCTGAAAAAAAAAGTTGAGATCCACTCAAATTAAAAATGCTGCAGATTCGGTGAAGAGTGTTTCCTTTAAAATTAACGATGGTTACCATTCCCTGGGCAGGAGACAGGGCTGCACTGTAATTAACAGTAGAGACTCTAGGTCACTTTTCTATCTCGTTTTTGAGAGACCTAGGGCAAGAAATTTTCTTCCTTAAGCCTCAATTGCTTCATCTATAAAATGGAGATAGTAAATGGTACCTGACTTAGAAGGACTGGGGAGATTGAAAGAGATCAATCCACACACTACATGCGCATGATGCCTGGAACATAATAAATGACCAATACATATTTGCTATTGCTTTTCTTCTTAATCTGTGTGTCACTCACTGAGCTGAACGCATCATTTGCATTATCTTTAGTCCTTACACCTCTATTGCATGAAGGTCTCTCTTAATCTGTAAAATCTTGGCAGATTGAGAAATTGAGTGTAAAATCTTGGCCTTGAACAATAAAAGTTCCAGAATATCTGCTCACATAACAGAGATATTGGTGTTCTGGGGAACCCAGTTTGATAACCACTCATTTAGCTACTCTGTTTTACTTCTATTTCCCTGAAAACACCATAAAATCTGATTGTGATTAAGCTTTCTGATCCCTTTATTGCATTTATTCTCCTACACACATTCATCCATCAACTCTTCTGTTCAACCACCCACCTAATTCAACAAACATTTATTGAATGCCTACTTATTGTCAAGAACTTTATTAAAGGCAACCCACTTCTCTGAAAATCAAAGTTTCGTTCAGTAAAATGAGGGTGTTAAGGTGAACTACATTGTAGGATGTTTATGTAAAGTGAAATAAATTATCTAAAAAGATTTTGCAACCTGGAAAGTGCTCTCTCTACTTTAGTTAGAGATAGAGTAACCACACATCTCAGCTTGCTTAGGAATTCCTGGCATAATTATTCTCAAAAAAAGGTATCATTTGTAGGACAAATCCTAAATTCACCCTAGTTATAAAGATGGCAATAACAACAGTGTACGTTACATTGGTTTATCTAGAAGGAGGGGCTGCTTCTCCCTCTGCAGAAGTTTTGAGACCAGGTTAGGAATACTAATTGCTCTGAGCACATGTTGAAGTATGGGCTACTCTCCTCTGTTTGCAAGGAATCCAGGCAAATACAACCCTAGAGGATGATCGAGTTTGAGAGGTGAATGTGCAGTGGTAATGGAGGTGGGGATTGGGGGAAGTTGGAAAGGGCTGTCAGTGAAATTTGATCTTTTATTTTTATTTTTTACCAACTCTGAAATTGTACAAACCTGAAATTGTAGGGAATAACAAATGATTTTGTTTTGTAATTGCTGTCTAGAAATTAGTTGAAATAACTCATTCGATGTAATTGCACAGATTTAGAAGATGGCTTGTGAACCACCATGAGTTCTAGTCATTATTCTGCAATTAATTGGCTCTGGCATCCTGGGAAAGTCACTTAATCCTCTGAGATACTTAATTCCTTCATCTGAATAATGAACTTATAATACTTGCCCTCCTTGATTTTTCAGAGCCGTTATAACAGATGTATCAGTTAATTTTTGCTCAGTAACAAACCATTCCACAATTTACTGGCTTCAAACAACCATTTTATTTATCTCATAACTCTGTGGTTGAGCTGGACTTCTGGTCTAGGGTCAGTTTGGGAATAAGCCAGGAGCTGGTTGGTCTAGGATCACTCTTACATATGTCTGGCCCCATCTCAAACAGCCTGTTGGATCAATCGCCTCGGTTTTCCTTTATGTGGCCTCTCATTCTTCAGCAGATTAGCTCAGGCTCATATGTGGTGGCTTCAGCTTTCCAAACACAAGAGAGTAAGCCCCAACGCTCCCTGCGTTGAATGCTTTCTTTGCGTTATATTTAATCCTCACACCTCTATTACACGTAGATAAGTTTTAGATGAGGAACCTGAGTGTAAGTTCTTGTAAGTCTTCCATGTTTCTTCCTGAATCGCATTTACTAATATCTCATTGGCCAAAGCAAGCCACGCTCAAATTAAGCAGAGGGAAAATTGACTCCATCTCTCAATGGGAGCACAGCAACCTCACATTGCAAGGTCTTAGAAGCAGGGAGACAAAGAATTTGTGATCATTTTTCAAATCTCTCAAAAGAGACAAGTGAGATATTTGGGGAAACTTATGAACCAGGATAAGCTGATATTAGAAAACCCACATCTCCTGGAAAGAAGTTCCCCACCCCTACAAAGCATTGTGGGGAACCCACAAGAAAGTGTCTCCCAAGTGCTAATTAAAGGACACCATCAACTATTGATATCTGCAAATGTATTCCTCTTCTCTAGCTCTGTCCTCCACCCTACATAAGTTCTTTACTGTCCTCAGTGATTCCTATTTCCCACTGAGCCACAATGCTTCCATCAGCCGTATGGTCACTTCTGCCAGACATGACAGTGACTTTCCAAGGGCCCTTCTATCACCCCTGGACCCACAAGATCCTACTCTGACATACTGGGTCCTGGAGCTTACAAAGTGGAAGCAAATGCCTTGCCTTTCTCTTTTTATTGTCGGCTTCTTTCAGAGGAGCCCCATAGTAACTTTTCTTGGGTCCCCTGAGTCTCCTGGCATTTTCCAGGCAACGATTCTTCTCATTCATACTCGTATAGATTTCCAACACACGATTACAGAAAGGTGGGCCTAGAGACAAATCTAAGGCATTAGCACCAAGATGTACCCTCAAATAATTCCCCTGCTCAAAACTCCTGAGGGTTTTCTGGGGTGAAGTTTGATATCCTGTTTCTAAGAAATGAGTTTGCTCCTAAGAGATTCCTCAGAATCTCATTCAAGCATATTTGAGCCAGTTCCTCTGCTCTGTAAAGCATAGCGTTTAAGAATACAGGTTTTGGGGGCAGATATATATGAATTCAATTCCAGGCTGGACCTCTTACTAACTGTGATCTTAAGCCATTTGTGAGCCCCTCTAAGCCTCAGTTTCTTCATCTGTGAAGTGGAGATAATAAAAGCACTAATCTGCCAAGATTATCCTGATGGGTATATTCCATAATGCCATAGAAGCTTAGAACTGTGTCGTGAAACAATAAATGTTACTTTTCATTTTAAATGTCTTCGTTGCTGTTATCCTGATAGAGACCACTGCCTAGCCTCCAGCCAGAGAGGTTGAGGGCTATCCTGTGAAAGACAGAACTAATACCAGTGTAATTTGCAATCTCAGTCTGCAGTCCTCAGGCACTACCCTGAGGCCAAAAATACAAGCTCTTATCAATAACTCTGATTTCACGGGATCAAGGCAGAATATCTGCCTCCTGTTTTTCAGCTAAAAGTCCATTTCATAGAGGAGTTAAGGTGGCCCCATACATCTAAATATCTCATACTCTGTCTGAATGTTTGCCAGCTGGTCAGGAGTGTTGGTAACAATGAAGTTTTAAAAAAAAATGTATTTAGAGAGAATGTAAGCGAGTGTGTGTAGGTGTGTGGGTGTTTTTAAAAGTCCATATAAGTAAACTCCTGATTCAGGATATGTCTGTGCTGGGGGCAAAGGCTGTCTTGTGCAAGTCTCGTTAGGAGAGTGACTGGTTCAAAGCCAGACCTGGATTATCACAAATGGATGCAGAGGGAGGCTGGAAATCGAGCCGCCTGCCCACTCAGCAGTTCTTGGCGCTGGCCCCATCTCAACCATCTAATGCCATTCCTGCATTAGATGCTGCAAACACAATTGACTTCTATTACTTATAAAGCCAACCACTTTACTTCATTTAAACGTTTAGGATGGACTTCAGAGAGCTCTGAGAGGCTGGACGGCACAGCCAGCCACAACCAGTCCATCGCTCCAACCACCATTCAGACTGCGTAGAAGAATATTTCTTCATTCTGCATTCAGCATCCAGTATCCATTAGCAGATGGTTTTAAAGGTTGTTATTTCTGCATTGGAAAGGTCTGATCCAAATACACACATCCCAAAATATCCTGTTCTTGTCATTTATTTATCAGATCCATTTTCAATGCACTAGGCCCAGGAATATAAAGATAGATTATATATTGACGAAACCTTCAGGATGCTCACAGTCTATCATGGGAAATAGAGAGGCAAGAAATAAGAATGACATAAGGGTACCAAGGCTGTGATGATTACCAAAAAAAAAAAAATGGTACTGAGCAAGGAAAGTGTGAGAGAATCAAGAATGGCTTCAGAAAATGTTCAGACTAAATCCTAAAGGGGCTTAGATTTTTAGGAGGAAAATAGGATTAAAGATGTTCTAGTCAGGAGAATATTGGGGAAGAGTCATAGAAGTTGAATTCAGGTAGATCTTTGGTTAAATTCCATGACTATTTGCTTGACCTTGGCTAAGTCACTCCATCTTCTTGAACCTAACCTGCCTCCTCTATAAAATGGAGCTAATTGAGTTTCCTAGGATTATGGTGGAGATCAAATGCTCACGTAAGCAAATGACTGAGAGGAATGTGACCCATGGTGGACATTCACTAAATGGTGACTGTTACTATTAGTTTAGTGTGGCTAGAGCAGCAGGACAGACAGACCACATGGGCCTTGGGGACTTTATCCTGTAGATAAAGGCTCCCACTGATGGTTTTAAGCCAAGGAGTGATGTGGCCGTGTCTAGGTTTCAAATAGATGTCATTAGTGGTGAGATTAAAGATGTCTTGAAGGTAGAGCCAAAGAAAGCAGATGACAAAACCATGGAAAATAGTTAGCTTATATTTGGTTGGAAAGGGTAAGTTTTCTAAATATAAACCTTTTATCATACATCCTATTTCCCACCATGAAGCAAGGACGCACCTTTAAGGTTGTAGCATAAATCCGTTGCATATTTTGCTTGATGTCTGAATTTCTTTCCCACCATGGAAGAAATGACTTACAAACCAACATAAAAGTCATGAAACAGGGGAGAGCTGCTTTCTACTCTGTGTTTCTCCCACTCTGCTTCTTTACAGCAAGACCTGCCCAGAGCAGGACTAACAAGGTGGGTTAAGAGAAAAGGCATTTCTCTGACATTTTCTCCTTTACTTCCAAAAAGTCCCAGTGAGAGAACCAAGGAAAACTCTTCTCTTAACATTTCTCTAAAGTGTGTCCTTCCTGCTCAGAAAATGTAGATTTTTAAGGTCGTGTGTGTGTGTGTGTGTGTGTGTGTGTGTGTGTGTGTGTGTCCGTGTGCGTGGCTGCAATGGTCCTCCACAGCAGAGCTCAAGCACCACCTCCTAGGAGACAGTCCCCGACTCATTCTCGACCTGAGCCCGATGAGCACGCCCTCCCCTGTGGATACTAGTAGCACCTACCACTTCATTTGCTGATGGTGCTGCAATTAACCCCCTATTGATGTCTGTCTCCCCTGTCTCTTGAACCAAGAGCTCTTCCAAGTCTGAGATAAGATTTTGTCCGTATACTTATTTTCACCAGGGGCCGCAATGCCTGGCACCTAGTAGAGAAGAGACAAGATTTGTTAACTGAATACACAGGAGTCTAATCTCATTTCAAACTCTCCCAACTCCAAGTTTTCCCTAGAGTGAGCTGGGACTTTAAACACCACCAAAGATATGAATATACAAGTCAGGGAACCTCAAGAGTCAAGATAGGCTGGTAGTTATTCTACCATCAGTTGACTGTACACATGAATAAGAATGCCGCTCACTCACAGAACCCGTGCGGGTTAGTCAAGATCAGATATGTGTAGGTTCCCTTCCTGGCAGAAACTCAGAGCTGTGGGAGAGACTGAGAGATACTCATCCTGCATGTCATCAGTCTCCTAGATGTGGGCTATGTTAGTTGTCTTCAAATTTGCCTGGTTCACCTGGGCTGGAGCTTCAGTTGATGGGTATACATGAACTTCCCTTGAATCGAGGCGTGTTCATAACGGCACTCTCCCTGTGGAGTTCAGATTCCTCAACTTTTTCATTTTCTAGTGCAGAAATCAGCAAACTATGGTCTAAAGACCAAATCCAGTCCATAGTCTATTTTTATAAATAAAGTTTGATTGGAACATAGCAACACCCACTTATTTATGTATTGTCTTTGGCTGTTTCCATAACAGTAGAGTTCAATACTGCATGAACTACATGGCCTGCTAAGCCTAAAATACTTACAAAGCCTTTAGAGAAGATATTTGCAGACTTCTGCTCTAGTGCTTGACTTAGCTATAGTGGTTGTAGTGACACATGCAAGCTCAATGCTGAGCACTTTCTGCCTATTATCTCATCTAATCCTCACTAGGTGGCCACTAGGATGAGGACAATTCATTCATTGATTAACTCATTTATTGAACACTTACTGTGAGCTAGTATCTGCACTAAGCACTGGCGCCATCACAGTCAGCAAGGCAAACACAAACTGCCATAATTCAGCTCCCAGTCTTGGTTCACTGATTCAAACCTTCTGGACTGTAGGCCAGGCCTACTCTCCTATCATCTTTTGGAAGCTCTTCCAAGTGACGCCCCCCCATACTCTTTTTCAGAAAGTCTGAGCCCCAGTGAGGGGCCCACACCAGAACCACATGCTCGTGGAAAATCCATGACATTTCAAAATTCCTCCATGGGCGGGTTTAGGCTGTCAGAGGAACATCTTCTTCCCAATGGGCCATAGCCAGATCTCCACCCCAACTCCATCAGTGGGTGTTTGCCACGTCTGGCTGACTGGCAAGGTTTGGACCTGGAGGTCATCTCCTGTGGGTGGCCCTTTGGGACTAAAGGACTGAGAATGAACCCATGCCAGCCTCCCATAGCAGCGGCTGGATATCTGGGTCTCTTACTGGGCAGGACCTTTTGCTGGCTACTGACAGATGAGGTGTTAAATGAGGTCTGCACCCTTCGAAGGAGAGCAGCTGGGACTCTGTCCACCAGCGATGCCTTGCTTTGGCTGGACTTCCCTTTGTCCAGCACCTCCAGAGGAGCCCACTTCACTTTCCCCTTTGTTTTAAATGGCCCACGATGAAAAATGCACACAATGCTCAATTGCCGTGTGGGAAGAAGGCGACGGAGGGAGAGGAGGCCAGTAGAAAAGGTCTGACCACGCCAGCCCAGCCACACAAAGCACATCCTAATTAGCAGGCTGGCAGAGCTGCCCTCCGCAGGATGCCTGGATCGTTAGTGTGGCCACCACACACACTCCGACTGCAACGTGCGGCCATGCTGCCATACTGGCGCCACGCGGCCCCTGCTCTTGGCTGCCGCATCAAAACAGATGTCCAGAGAGGACGTTTGTTTTTGTTTATAGTTTTTATGTTTGGGAGGGTTTTTTGTTTTGGGTTTTTTTTTTTTTTGAAGCATTTTGTGACCTTGTGCCAGGATAAAGGGTTTCGATGGGTCAAAGGAAGCAAGACAAGTCGAGAGAGATTTAAAGGGTGCTTATGTGGGCTCTTGGGGTGAAAAATAGAGAGGAGATGTCAAAAGAAGCCAGATTGCTCTACTGGAGAATGAGAAGTCCACCCAAGAAGTCCCTTCCAATATTGTTCTTAGTAGCAGTGGGAATTCTCCAGAATCTGCCCACCTCTTACCCCATACATGTATGGGCACAGTCAACATGGCCTGCTGAGCATCTTACAAATCTGTCCACCTCTCTGCGTGTCCACTGTTAGGACCCTAATCTGGGCACTGTGATTGTTCATCCATACATGGGTTGACAAACAAGGATTCACAAGGATTCATTAGTGTGTCTGTGAACATGTGCGCTCACATATGTATGAAGCATTGTAGATGTCCATGGAATGCCTTCCCCTTGTAGTAGGAAATGCAAAAGTGATTTTATTGAACCTGAAGGAAAAAAGATTTGTTATATGTGTCATTGGATATTTCAGAGTAAATGGAACCAGATCTAAAATTTCAACACAGGCTTCCTGCATTCTATTCAGAACTCCATGCAAATACAGACCATATTGTCTAACAAAAAACAAAAACAAAAAACAAAAAAACAAAAAAAATACAAACAAACAAAAAAACTGGGGCATGTCAATTGGCCAGCGAAAGAATGGAATGAAAAAAAAAAAAATCAGGGCTATTGTGGAAATTTCAAGATGTACCATTACTGTTTTTGTAACATTAGAATTTAGTACATTTTCTAAAAGTCAATTTGTATAGCAAACCCAGCCCACACAAATTGGCATAGGAAGTAAAGGTACGTAACTTCTACTTGGGGATTGGCTGTGAAATGGAGACCACATGACATTAAAACGTTCAATCAAAATTTTATTTGCCCAGATGTTGGACCATATAATGCCAGCAACTGGTCTGACTGATGTTCTAAATTTAATTGGCCAGATGTTTTGGTGGTAGGTGTCTTAATGAGGAGAGGTGTTTGTGGAACTGAATCAAATTTCCCTGGGAATAGCCAGCCTCACTGGGAACAGGGATTTAAATGTTGTTGCTGCAATTAACCAGAGCTTGTCAGGAGTTACGAAAGTATCCCATCTTCATACCTGGTTCTTTAGGGAAACATGCTCTTCCACTGGCTAAGCTCGGAGAAGATGAACTATGCCTTAGTTACGGTTCCCCTAGAAGCAGATCCTAAAACAAGAAGTCAAGGGCAAATTTCAAAGCAATCAGTAAACCATTGATTAAACATAGACAAAAACAGTTTCTCAGAATGGCAAGTGAATGGATTTGGGGACAGATGTCTCAGATTCAGTGTCAAGTATGTCACTTACTTAGAGTGTGATAATAAAAAACAGCAGCTTATCTGGAAGGTTTACAGTGGGCTCAGCTCTTTACGTGAATTCAATTCACTGAACTTGCACAGCAAACTTCATCTGTTCCAGAGATTAGAAAGTTGAGGTATGGAAGCATTAAGTACTGTGTCCAAAGTTACCGAGCTGGGAAGTGTCAGAGGTGAGATTTGTTCCCAGGTACTCTGGCTCAGAGGCTGAGCCGTCAGCCACCATCCCTATAGTGTGCGATCCTGAGTTTGTTAGAACCTTGGTTTCCCTATCTCTGAATGCAATGCCCATAGTGGAGGACAGAGTATGATAAACTAGAAGATGGTGTGGAGTTTCTAAGACACTCTGTGCTTTGTGAGTCGAGCGTCCCACAAGTGTTAGTTACTATACCCATGTGAGAGCTGATTGTCAGTGCTCACATGTTCCTGCCTGATCTCTGAAGACTCTTCAAGCCAATGAAATGACCTGGGTCCCTGAAGTGCCCTGGCACTCCCTTTAATGCAAAAGCCCCAGACTTTTGCTGCTTAACGGGGGGGTGAAGGAGGCCAGTGGCCACTCTACCATGCCTGCTTTCTTAGCACTCCCGTCTGCCTTTCCCACAACCCTGGACTTTCTCGGCCATCTGGGTGATTCACATTAAGGTAAGACTTAAAAGACTCACAGGCATGGAGTGACCACACGGGCTGGCCTGAAACCCACAAATGCACAGGGATGGAGCCATCTGCAGGACAAAGCCAACGACCTGAGGGAATATATGGCATTGGGACTAGGATCCAAGTCGGGGCTCCCAGGTACTCTCAGGTGTGTGGAATCTGCGTTGGGAGGCCCAGAACAGTCATATTTTGCTGTTTGGACAGGTATGAGATCTCAGGAGATCTTCCCCCAGGATTCACCTGTATTTATTCCTCTACTCTCTAAACCCTTAGGAAGTGACCATCATGTGCTAGACGGGAAGAAAGAATCAATGGTGAATGAAATAAACTCTCCGTCTTTTTCATTTCAGAGGGCAGTGCAGACAATGCACAGCATTTTTATTGTGAATTCCACTAAAATGATCCAGAAACATAGCAGGAATTTTGTCTTTCTTCTAAAATAAACAATCCCAGTCTAGAGGATTACCATATGGAGGGTTAAATAATACAAACTAGGAAAATATGGACATAAAGTGATTTCAAAAAGGATGAATAATAAGAAGTCATAAATAGGGGCAGAGGATAGGGAAGAAGGCAGGGAGCCCACTCACTTAATTGGGGTGATCAGAAAAGACCACCTAGAGAGAGTGGACCTGAGTTAATATCTAAATGCTAAGAAGGAGGCAGCCACACACATATCTGGTAGAAAGCATTCTAGGCTGAGGAAGTGAGCAGAGCAAAGTCTTTGAGGCAGATATGAACTTGACGTGTTATTGGAACAGAGACAATGTCAGTAGTTATATTGGAGGGGCATAGGCAGACACATGCCAAGACTAGGGTATACACATCTTCGTGGACCTTACTGCAAGTTTGTATTTGCGTTTCAGTGTGATTTAGAGGCATGGAGAGCTTTCTTTGATCGGGAGGTCAGACGATTTCGTTTCGTGTTCTAAAGGTTTGCTCTGTTTCACTGTTATGGAGGTGAGACAGGCAGGGATATGGGGCAGAAGGCTATGATAGACTTTCGGGAGAGATGATGGCAGTCGGCACAAAGGCACCTAGAGGCAGTTGTATTTGGTCAGGAGCTTGGCACCAGGTTCTCCTGGGGTTCAGGATCCAGCTTTGAGGCCTAGAGAGGCGAGCTAACAAAGCCACAGCAGATCTGGCCCAGAGTAGACAGGACAGACATCCAGCAGCTCTCAGGGTATGCGGCTGCCCTTTGTTCAGGGCTCGTGTTGAACATGGGAGAAGAAGGAGTCATGTGGGGCAGAGAGCAGCAGGGATGAGAAAGGGAGCAGCGATGGTGGTAGGAATGAGGGGGTGATGATGATTCGAGGGAAAGCAGAGAGAGGGCGGGAGCAGGAGGTGCAGCCTGACAACTCTTGGATTCCTCCAAATCTGGCTCTGCTTCCTGCTGTGGGTTCTGGACTAAGGGACAGCTAGATGCCCATGACCTTGTTTATGTCTCTTGGCAGCTCTGCCAGGGCCAGTGGTAAGAAGAAACTATGTCTAAGAGAGGTCCAGTTCCCAAGGTCAAACGACAGGCTGGGCCTCAGTAGTGACCTTGTACCTCCTGGGCCAGATGCCTTTGCCCTGAAGGAAGAAAGAGTTTTAACCTGCCCATTGTCCTCAGCTCCAGCTGTCACTGGACATGAAAAGTGTCTGAGGATGGAGGTGACAGCACAGGGAAGGGCAAATCTCGGCAGCTTGGTCCCTGGGCCCTTCCAGCCCCAAGATTCACATGTATATAAAGTACATTTATAAAATTCTAACCTACAGGTCATAACCCCATCAAGTTTCCCTTTGAAGTATTGTATCATCAGATAAATAATAGCAATAAATCCCAAAGAGAAAAAAGTTGAATTTATAATATAAGGAAGATAAAGTTTTGCTGTTGCTGGATTATTTTAGTGGACTAATTAACAACAAAGCTAATGTAATAACACTATCTACAAACAAAATAAAATGAAAGCAACTCATTTCTGAGTCCTATTTAAACAACCCACAGTTAGAGGACATGATTTTAGAATTATAATCCTACCAGGTTTCCATTTGAGCCATTAAATAATTACTTAATACTAATAAAACTAAAAAATCATATAGTAATAAAAGAAAAAAATCAAAATTATTTTAATTGAGAGAGAAAAGCATCTCTTGTGGTTCTGGATCTTCAGAAGCAGCTCATTGGAGGGTGAGGTCAACTTGGAAGTTATTCATTTCTGCTTTCAGGCCATGTGGACAGCAGTGGGTACAGTGGCCGGTGGAGGGTGTAGAGCGCCAGGAGAGTCCCTTGGTGGGGAAGAGCCCTAGGCAGTTTCTTTCTCACCTAGAACAGGGAGACGACAGAGTTCTCTTTTCAGGATCTGGCCCCCAGGTTCCCTGTGGAACATCTAATCCCTGATGAGTAGACAAGGTGGAAGATCAGAGCCTAGGCCAGTGGCACTCTGCTCTGGTTGGAGGGTTGAATCAACGGCACCAGGCCACCCTCTCTGATACTCTTGAGGAGCTTCTGTGTCACATTAGAGTTAACCTGATAGAGGGCTCTTTCTCCTGGGAAGATGGAGTCTGTCCCACACCAGGTACTGTAATTTGGATCCACACTCCATCACTACGTGATGCTCCTCCTTCCTCAGGTACCTGGTCATCCAGAGGATGCCCTGGCAACCTAGTGAGCCTCTTCCAAATGCCCCATTTGTAACATCAAAAACATAAGGATACTTTTGCAAACCTCTAAATCCTTCTCAATATTTATTTTATTTTTATTTTTTTGGTTTCTGAATGCATTCTCTTTTTTGAAGTTTTGAGGGTGTCTTGCAGTCAACAGAGCTCTCATTATCATGAGCTTTTGTCTCATGAGAAATCACTGGCTTCCTTATTAGCCAGTGATTCTTTCAAATTTTTCTGAAAGAATTTTGACTTACATTTTATAGATACTCAGCTCATCACTCATATGGCTGGTCTTGCCACCTGCTTTTGAAAGGTTCTTTTCTACCTCACAGGGTAAGTTCTCTCTAAATCAGATATCTGGCGAGAATTCTTTTAATTCAATTAAAATGATACACTACTAATACCTGATGCATTAGTGCTATTTAGTAATGTAAAACAAGCCATGTAAAAGCCCCTGGTAACCAAGAAATTTAAGAGCATGTAGATGGCTTCAGGCATAGCTAGATCTAGGGTCAAGCAATTTTATACAAGCATCCTCTCTGTGCCACTTTTCACTTCTTCTTCCCTGAAAACTTGTGTTCACACAAAAAGCTGTACATAGGTGTTTGTAGCAGCCTTATTTGTAATAGCCCAAAACTGGAATCAGTCTAAATGTCCTTCAATGATGAATTAGAGCAGTTACTGCCTGAAAGTTTAATGTCTTGACAGACTGCCTCTTTTCTAGTCTTCTGACTAGAGAGAGCAAACATTAGTGTTTCCAGGTTGGCAGCTTCCTCAGTACCACGTCTAGGACATATGACGCAGATAGAAAATTCAAAGGAATTTGCCACCATATTATTCCTCAAGTCCTGAGATCCTAGTGAGAATATTCACTCCCCCTTTTAGAATATTTTTATACTCATTATATACGTAATGTCCAGGATTTTTAGTTGTGCTTGGTGGGAGGAATGAGGACGAGTACACACCTCGCATCTTGCCACTGCAGGAATGTCCTCATGTGCAGAACGAGACAGGGGCACCAAGAAATTAATACTCAGGAGCAGCCATCAACCAATGATGGACAGAGGTGAGTGGATGAATACCCAGGAGTCCTCAATCCTGGGGGCTCTGGGCCATAAGTTACACAGCCTCTCAGAGAGTTCTAGAATGAGCCCAGTTACCCACAGCAGCGACCTGTTCATCAGCGGATTCCATATTGACTTCCTTCTCTTCCCTTCTCACTCCCCACCATCCTCTAGCCATGCTTCTTGGAACCCCTTTCCAAATCAACTACTTCACTACCATTCTTGTCTCAGGGTTTGCCTCTAGGGGAACGCAACCTAAAATAATTGGCTACATGGAGTAGGGGAAAATGGCAAGGATAACTCCACACCCCCACCCCCAGAGAGTGAGGGACGATGTAGGCGGGAGATAAGGGTAACAGCTAACAGTAATTAGCTATGCTTCCTGCTATCTTCACATTCCCCCCAAAGAATTTCAGGCTATAAAACTCTTGGTATTGCTGTGTCCTTATGTGACATCTGCACAACCAACAACTCCCAAATCAGCAGTGTCTGCTGACTTCATTAGGGAACCACAGACTCCCTCTCCATCCTCCTCGTTGACTGTTTTTTGTGAAAGCTCCCACCTCCCTCACAATAACTTGGAGCTGGCCCTGGGGGCAGGGGCCGCTGCGTTGGAGGCATCCTATGTGCTGTGACTGACTCTTAATAAACATTAATGCGGAGGAGAAGATTGGTTAGGGTGAAATTTGCTTCAAATTAGAGCTGGCAAAACAGGATCCAGTTATCCACGGGAAAGAGCAACTTGTGAGCAGGCCAAGATTATCACACCATCATCAATCAGGGGGAAAGGAAAACACGCCTTCCCACTCCTCTTCCCCCTCCTCCTCTCACTAATGCTTTCCAGCCCCAACCATGGAACGTTTTGTTTAAGGAAAAAGTTGTTGGACATAATTAGTAATTCTATTATAGCAATATATCTTTTATCTAAATAAACACAACCTGCTTTTCCATCATGAGAAATCATGGGGCGGGGATGGGGAGGAGAAGATCAGGCTGAGCAACTCTGCTCCCCAGTTTCACAAGAGCCCCGGAGCCAGGACTGGTGTCCCAGGGCAGCCTTCAGGGTAAGTCAGTGGGCTGATAGGAGATGTGTTATCAGAGACTGAGTCAGCTCAGCTGCTTTGCTCTGACCCCTGGCAGCATCTCCAGTGTGACTACGTCTCTCCTGCTGCCTCTCCTGCTTCCTCCTTCCTGGTAGAGAACCCTAAAAAACATACAAGAGCAGAAACTAATGCCTAAAGAAGGTTCTTTAGGGAGAGCAGGAAAGAGGGCATGGGAATAAATCTAAAACCCCAACCACATGCATGGGATTTGTAGTCCAAAATCATTTTCACACATGGGATTTTATTAATCTGCATAGTAGCCTCTGTTATTTGCCCCAGAAGTCCCTCTGCTGGTGAGAGGTGAACAGGGCTTCAGGATAGAGGTCAGAGAGGTGGACAAAGGTTAAACCAATCAATCGAGCTCCAGGAGCAAAACATCATCAGGTATCTCCACTTATCTCTTCAAGGAACATGCATTTTCCTCTAAGCAGTGGGAGACAATTATACTTTATTACAGTTAACAAATGTTTTACACATAAAGGGATTTTTTTCATATTATAAATATAATTTAGATTCATCTTAGAAATTTTAAGAAAAAAACAAAATTATCAGGGTATTTATAAAGCAATTCTTAGCCACAATGAACTGTAGATAATAACTTTGCTACATTTCTTTCCTATCAAGATAATATATAGTCATCTTTCTATACTAGCGATTTTGGTTTATTCATTTTATCTAGTTGTGATCCAGCCACACAGACGATGTTTGTTGAATGCCTGCTATGTCAGGCCTCACACTCGACCAGGGTGAACCACGGCCCTGTGCCCCCCTAAAAGGCAGCACCACAAGGTCTGTACTCCCCATCATCTCCTTACTCAAGTCAGGCCAGGCCACGCTCTGGCTGCTTTTTATGAATTTGTGGTTATCTATGTGCCTTTGTTGGCAAAGGCAATTTTGAAAGATAAGCAGGGCAGAGAATATGTGAATGAAATAAAGGTTTACAAACAATAACAACAATAATAATAACAATAATAATCATAATAAAGAACAGCACAGATCCTTCTCAGGGAATACCAACCTCCTGTAGTATTGGTTGTAAAGGAATGGGTCCACCACTCATCATCCCGGTAGGAACCAGAGACCAATAGGAAGGAGTTCCTGTTGATATCAACAAAGGGAAGCAAAGATAGATTTCTAAGTTGCAATACCTCCCATCCCTCCAGCTCATCTTCCTTTTTGCTCTCTAATGCCTGAAGCATTGTTAGTCAACATTGCTAAGTACCCTCTATATGCCAGACTAAATAGGTTGTGGCATCAACTCCAATGGAGTGCGTGGGGGGAGATCCTACACTAAGAAGCAATTCTTGGGATACCAGCTGGGTGTCCCACAATTAGACTCAATTCTGGAACTATCTACCCAGAGATAACATCAGAATGGAACCCAAATGTCCTCAGTCAAGTTGAAAGTCAGCCTTGAAGATGGGTCCCAGAGCCAGTTCCCAGGCTCTTTCTGATGTTCCTCATTTGATAAACATGTAGACAATTGGCATTTTTATGGTCTTTTCACTTTTCCCAATTAGAATATTCCTTCGTCGATTTTTTTTGTTTACTATTTAGTGTCATTATTCCCCACTTGCCTGCAGTTTCCATAGAGTAGAGGCCATGACTCTCCTTGCACACGGTGTGTGGTATGTGACAGAAGCTCATGGAACATTCACTGAACGAGTGTACCCAGTGGGCGAGGATGATGACACGCGTTTCTCCTTGTACCTAGCTCAGAGTAGACGGCAATAAGTGTCCAGAAAACACCTGCTTATGGACCCCCCTCCCATGTTCCATCCCTGCAGTAGTTCTTACCTGTCTCTAAATCCTACTATCCTTGAAGGCCAGCTGCACCTTTTGTCTTCTCTAGAAAGCTGTTCCTAGACTTAGCTGTGTCATAAAGAGCACGAGCTTTGATCTCAAACAAGCATGGGCTGCAATCCCACTTCACCAGTGAGTTGGTCGTGTGACCTTAGCTAAGGTGCTTAATTCTCTCAGCCTCAGTTATCACATCTGTAAAGTGTGGTAATATCAATCCCCACCATACAAGGTGATCACATATGTAAAGTACTTACAGCACTATCCAGCGTGTAGTAAGTGCTCATTTAAAGCAAGTCGTTATTATTCGAACTCTCAGTGAATTGCCTGAATTATTATTCTCTAGCACCACCCTATTTTCTATTGCATCTTGTGCTTATTTCTGATGTTTCAAGAAGGTTATAGGATCCTTCTAGGTAAGTCCTAAATACACCATAATCCCCTTCTGTGTACTTCGATGCCGTCCGTATAAATGGTCATGACATTAGAGCTGGTATTCAAAAAATATGTGGATACTTTACAAAATTTTATTTATTATTTTTGCTTTGGTTTGCTGGACAATTTAGGAAATACGCCCCTGTGGGAATATTTATTTCACCATTATTTCTCAGCTATTTCCAACTTCTTGCTAATATAAATAATACTGTAATTATCGGTTTTGTTCAAAAGCTTTTCTGTATTTTAGATAAGAGTAGATATAACAGAAGATCTTATAACAGAATATTAATTATATCACTTTTGATATAATTATATCACTTTCGATTATTGTTCTTTCTTCTGTATGCTTCCAACAAACTCTTCTGCTTCTCTTTTATAATCACACATGTGATTGTTGAAAGTCTCTTCTCTGATGGCTCAATAGCCGCAGAGACCCCCTCACATGTGGCACAATGACTTGCTCACTTCCTAAATATTTTTAAAGCTTCCCATATCACTTCGTGTTATGGGTGGAATTGTGTCTCCCCCCAAAAAGATATGTTGAAGTCCTAACTCCCAGTACCTGCAAATATGGCATCAAATTATTTGGAAATAGGTTTTTTGGTTTTTGCCGAATAATCAAGTTAGGATGAGGTCATTAGAGTGGACCTTCGTTTAACAGAACTGGTGTTTTTATAAGAAATGGGTCACGTGAAGACAGGGCGGAGAAGGATTTATGCTACGATAAACCAAGAAATGCCTACGGCTACCAGAAGCTGGAAGAGAAGAGAAAGAATCCTCCCCTAGAGGCTTCGGAGGGAGTATGACCCTGCAAACACCTTGATTTCAGGCTACTCCAGAACTGCAAGACCATAGATGTCTATTGTTTGAAGCCACTCAGTTTATGGTACTTTGTAACGGCAGTCCCAGGAAGCTGACACACTTGGGATGCAATTCCAATCCTTCACATGGCCTACATAGTCACACGTGACCTAGTTTTTGACATTCCATCTTCATCTCCTGATATTTTTACCCCAAAAATAAATAAATTAAAAACAAACCTCCCTCTGTCTCCCTACTTTCTAAACACACTGGCTTTCCTAGAGTGGACTGAGATGTCTCCCACTTTGGCTTCTTAGAATCACTGTCCCCTTGGCCCATTCTTCGTGGACATCTTACGTCTACCACATCACGTCTCAACTTGAATGGCTTTGGCTCTAAAAGACCATCCCTGACTTCATAGTTAGATCCCCCACCCCCAGCCTGCATTATCTTCACCACAGCTCTCTGCATTAATTTATTTCATAACGCATACCACAATCTGTGTTTCTTCATTGTTTTATCTGTTCACTTTTTAATAGCTTACCTCTCCCAGTGAAATGTCAGCTCCAGGAAAGCAGGGACCTCATCCGTCAGACACACCACTTCCTCCCAACTCCCACTCTGGCTTAGCACAGGACCGGGCTTGAAGTATTGTCCAAATGAGTATTTGTCAAGGAAATGAATGCATGTTGCAATCAGGAGAACTAGCATGAGCCTAGCCATGGAGGCCGGAAGAGGACTGTGTCTCCTCGTAGTGCTGAGAAGGAAGGAGAAAGAGAGTGGGCACTCTGCCGGGAGACATGCAGTGCGCATTACTTGCTGGGAAAAGGTCTGATTATGGTTGCCTTATAATGCCCACTGGAGCATTTGGACTTAATTCTGTATTCAAATAGGAGTCATCAAGGATTTGGGAGCAGCAGTGACCCAAGATGACCTATGCTTAAGGACCTCTCTCAAGTAAGAGCATGGAGAATGGATTAGACAGGTGAGCAACTGGAACCAGGGAGACCATGAGGCAGCTATTAAAATGTTCCAGGTGAGAGGTGAAGGGAGCTTGACCCAGGGCAGGAGCTGTGGGGAAGGAAAAAGGCAGAGAAGAAGAGGTTGAACTGACAGAGCTCAGCAGATGATTGCGCGTGGGAGCGAAGGGATTGGACGAGTGGGATAGAGATCATTTATCTGGCCGGAGTGAATGGACACGGGGGAAAGGCCTGCAGTATACCTGTAGGAGGTAGCTGCCATGGAAATGTGTCAAAAAGTGAGTAAGTAGATGTTTTTATAAGTTCCTAATAAATTAAGTGGCTCAAGCTTAACCAGCGTGACCAGTTGCATTTTGAAGGCTTTCCAGCTCAAAATGCAAAATTAAGAGTTGATTCTTCTACATGCCCTCCCTCTCTCAAGGAGGAGTTTGCCATATGGACCACAGGGGAAGCCGCTAGACGTCAGCCAGCCAAGCAGGGCCAGCAAGGCCCAGCCCGACGCTTGAGCCAAAACCACTCCACTCAGGACTGCTCGGAGACCTCTCCCCTCCCAGAGTCAGGATGAATTTTTAACTCACTATTGATCAGGCAATTTTAAAATCAATTTTAATTAAATGAAAGATTTCTATCAGAATTGCTTCTTTCTGGACAGTAAATTGGACCTTGTAATAACACGTATATTGGAACTTCTCTCATACAAGTAACAGAGTCCATCATAAATAAGTGAAGACCCTTCCCCTGATTAGACATTAGGGGAAACTGAGGGTGAAGTTTTGCCCGAGGCCCTGCAGTAATGGAGACAGAAATTAGGAACTTGCATCATGAGGACTGCAACATCAAATCCCACTAACACCACTCTCAGCCTCTAAAGCCCTTCTCCTTATACATGGAGGAAAAAAGAAAATAGATCCTTGTCAGTTGCTGGAGAAGGGGAAATTGAAAATATCTAATTGACAAAGAGGAAGCAAGTGCACTGAACAGAGTGCATAGGATATGATTCATTATCCGAAGGCATTTTCCTGGTTAGAAATGGTCACACTTGGTTGGCTTGTAGAAATACTGCCCCAACAGGAAGACCGCCTGTGTAAATCACCCCTCCGTGTGAGTCACTGATACAATCCTGTTCCTTACCTTACAGGATTGCTTGTATTTCATGCTAGGGAGACTGGGACATAGAGGTCCATGGTCAGAACATCTGCTGTCAGGTTTTGTCTTCCTCAAACTGTTTCAGCTGGACTTTTTCATGTTGTCCATCTGCAGACTCAGCCTTTCCATTCCTGAACCAGCCTCGACTAGGCCTCCACCAATCACATGTGAGATACGAACTATATCTTGCTACCATAGGCCTGGGACTCCATGATGCTGCCATGAGACTTCACTGGCGAGTATATCTCAGACGTGCTACTCATCACTGAATCCTCCTTTGCTTTCTCGAGTGGTCTAGTGTCCTTCTCCACTGGTCAGCTCCTCCAGATTACAGCCCAGGCAACAGTCCATCTTATATCCCTGAGCTGCCTCCTGAGACATCACTTCCACCAAGTTTATTAAAATATATATTATATACAAGAAAATTTGACAAATGCATAGTTGTGTAGCCACCACCAAAATCAAGATATAGAGCAGCTCCATTACCCAACTCCCTAAATTTCCTCATGTCACTTTGTAGACAACCTACCCCTGACCCTTGGAAACGACTGATCTGTTGTCTGTTCCTATAGTTTTGACTCTCCCAGGCTGCCATATAGTTAGAATCATACAGTGCTTCACCTTTTGAGTCTGCCTCTTTTCACTTATCAGAATGCAATTGAGTTTCATCTGTGCTGTTATGTATACAGTTACTTATTCCTTCTCAGTGCTCAGCAGTGTTTCATTGTATGGATGTACGACAGCTTGTTTATCCATGTACAGCTTGTTTATCCATGTACCAGTCGAATATTTGTGTTGTTTCCAGTTTGGCTATATGACTATTAATAAAACTGATTTAAACATTCATATGCAGGTTTTGTGTTAACATATATTTTCATTTCTCTCAGGTAAATACGTAGCAATGGAATTTCCAAGCGTCATGGTAAGTGTGTAACTTTCTAAGAAGCTGCCAAACTGTTTATCAGAGTGGATGCAACAATTTTGCATTTCCACCAGCAGCGTGCAAGAGTTTCCGTGGCTCCACATTCTCACACCACTTGGTATTCAGCTGTTTGTTTCCCATTTTAATGGACGTGCTGCCTGAGATTTTAATTTGAACAAATGAATGTCCCAGAGTTTCCCGCTTTTAGCAACACTGTCAGTTATTTACCCACTAGCCATCCCTCCTTCTTCCTTGCAAACAGAAGCCAGATTTGGGTCACTCTCATCCCAGGGATCGTGCGCTTCAGGGTAAGCTAAGCATACTCCCAACCCCGATCAGTGGGCGAATGCTGTTCTTATGCCCTTGGACATTTCCGGCGTGTCCATTCCCTTGCTATTCCATCCCACTAAAATGTTTCATCAAATAGATATAAAGAGTTCAGGATCAAGAGTCAGACTGCCGGGCTTAAATCAAGACTCTGCTGCTTACTAGCTAGTGACCCTTCATAGCTACCAAAACCCGCAGAGCCTCTGGCACTGCTCTGCAGAAAGGAGTGTTCATAGCACAGACCTCGAGGGGTGCTATCAGAGCTGAATGAATCAAAGCAAGGAAGGTCTTATTCTTGCACCCAGCAGATAAATGTTGTCATTATTGTATTACCAAATGATTTCTGCATTTCCCTGACAGTGTGCACCCCTGAAGAGGTTTATATCCCCAAGCAAGATGTATTTAAAGACAATTAACTGGTTAAAATCTCACATTGATATTCCAAAACCATTTACTTTTCTCTTAAACAAATAAACAAATGTAAGAAGGCTTCCTTCTTTAAAAAATAAGGTCACTCTTTCAACAGAGCCATTCTAACAGGCTCACTGAAGAGATGCCTGACTAGTTTCTTTGAATTCAATATTTGCCTGATGTGGGTCTTCACGGTTATGCACATGTGGCAGCCACATCAGACTCTGGCATTGGTGGACAAGGCTTGGCCTGCAGCGGTTTCTTCTCCGGGCACAAGCCCAGCCTGTGCCCAGTCAGGGCCACCAAGACTCTTGCTGCCCATTAGAGAGAAGAACCTCCTCTTGACCATAAAACTAAAGGGGTATAATTTCATTTTTGGACCATTTATCCTTTACCTTAGATGAATAATGAAACATCTGTCTGCTTAAAAAGACTGTCTAGGTCTCCCATTTAATTTAACTTCTAGTCATACATGGCTGTCCCAGATACCATCCAAGTAATGGAGAAACATATTCATGCCAGAATAAATAAGACATCAAGAGACTCTGACCTCTGTTTGCTCTAGGAATAGTTTCTAGAAGAGTTGCAGATACCTTCCAGGAGTAACTAATTCTTCAAGATGCAATAGAAGTGTTTTTCAAAAAGAGGGTCACCATTTCTATTGAGGCCATCTAGAGGTGGGCTCAAGAACCTGAAATTTAACAGGTTCACTGGGTCATTATCGCACACTCTCATGTTTGAAAACCACTGCTTTAGAGCAGTCAGCAAACTAAGGCCCGTGGGGCAAATCCTGCCAGCGATCTGTTTTTATAAATAAAGTTTAATTGCAACACAGCTACACTCATATGTTTGCATATTTGTCTATGACTGCTTTCACACGAAAACAGCAGAGCTCAGTAGTTGTGACAAAAAACTGTGTGGCCCACAAAACCTAAAATATTTACTACCTGGCCTTTTAGAGAAAAAGTTTACCAATCTTGCTCTCAAGAAAATGCCCTGTAATATTTGCAATTAAAGTATAAGTAAGAAATAAAAAAATATTTAGATCTATTACAGGCATATTTTTATCCCTCCCTTCATTCATGTACATCTACTGCAGAGCAGGCACTATGCTATGTGTTGAAAATACAATGATCCCCATGGAGTCCCTATGAGGTTTGTAGATATGATTTATTTCATTAAAGCTAAGTCACCATTGATTAAAGACATCATTATTTTATGCACTATTAAGAAAGAAAAAAGTTACCTCTTAAATCATGACACAGTATTTCCTTATGCCTTAGAAATTTTATTTTCCAATTATTAAAAAGCTCTTTTAGATTTATTTTTATCACTTTGGAATACGTAAAAAAATTATATGCGATATTACTAGTTAAGAGCTACAGTCTCTGGAGTATTCTTCTAGGTTGCTGACCCCCACTCTGCAAGTTACTTGCAGACGCTCCCTTGATCTTATTCAAAAGTATCAGCAAAATATTTTCAGACCAAGTTCACGCATGTGAAAGCAATGAAAACAACTATGTCACAACTGCCACTTGGCCAATAGTGCTTCTAAGAGACAATCAATCATAACCCATTTTAAGATATGTTAAATGGCTTCTAAATTATATACATCATAGAATTGATAAGATATTGTTTATTTTTTGATGAATAGAAAGTCAAGCAATATAGACTGGGTCCTAGCAAAATTACCTCCCAAAGGTGAGTTGAGGTGGGCCAGGACAGAAGGAGCAGGAAGATGCAGAACTTCTTCTCTGTGACAGAGAGAACTAAAGATGACCTCTAGCTGAGTCCTTGTGACACTGTACCACAGGTACATCAATAAGTTGTCTCTTCTGCTTGCGACTGTGATATTCAATGTACAGGGATTCCCACATTCATCTCTGAGCTTTGAGAGATCTATCAGGGTGCCTGGAAAAGAGTACATAGCAACAGTCCTTGTTTCTTAAATGAGCAAGAGAAGAAACTTATAAAGGTGGACAGAGAGAAGGGACTTCTGCAGCAGGAGCCCCAGCGACAAATTCTTAGAGTGACCATAGGCGACCAATGGTGTTTGAGAATAACAGGTGGGAAGATGAGCCCCTCCAGAAGCTTGACCCAGGCTGGAGTCTGTTCAAGGGATAAACATGCAGGAGTTTCTAAGAAAGGTTTGGGCCTATGGCATAGCAGAGCTGTGTCCAACCTGAACCTGGGGCTCCAGCCACTGAGGAACCCCAAAGGACTTCCGGTGGAAGTTTCCTGATTTTATCTTTTCAGTGATTCTATAGAGAATACTGATCACAAGCCTCGTCTTTTGACCTCAAAGATGGTCATGGCCAACGTCTTCATTAGCCACAACAGGCACTGTGCCTAGAGCCTACAATAATTTTAGGAGCCCCAGGGAAATGTTTTGATTTCTGTGAAAATCAAAAAAAAAAAAAAAAGAATATAAACCAGGCTGTATTATATCCATCTTTATACTAATACAATAGTAAAATATAATGTCCAACACTTTTTTTTAATAGAGAATGGGACCCACAAAGACAAAATTGCCTTGGGTCCATGGTGGGTTCATGATAGTTAAAACGGGATCCTGAGAGTAGGTATGTGACACAAATCGTGTCCATCAGACACCTTCCCAGAAACATGACTCTAGGGAAATGAGTTATACTGACAGTAAATCAAGACAGAGACTCTGCCCTACTGGTTACAGAGATGCACATCAGCCGGGAACCCTGGAGGACGCACAAACTCAGTGTTATTCACCTCTGAACAGCAGAGAACAGGATGGCACCAGAGCCTGAGAAGTTACGTTGCTTTTGTTTCATTTATTTAGTCAAACAAAGTAAGAGCAAAAAAAAAAAAAAAAAAATCAGTAAAAAGCAAAAACAAAAATTACAATAAAAAGCCACCAGAAGCAAATATAAAAAATGAATAACTTGTTAACTCTGAATGAAGGGAGATTAGTGCTTGACTTATTATTTCTGTTGATACATATAATTGTTTAATTTCTCAAAAAAAAAAAAATTGACAGTGCATTCATCCCTGAACCAAAGACCACAGGAATCACTATGATCCCTTTCTTTTTTGAGGCTTGGTGGCTTAATTTTTCCTGTAAGTTTGTAAATTACCTTTATAATTAGGTTCTTTCCTCACTTCCTTTCACTTAATCAAGTCACTGTTTCTGTTGCTTACAGCCAAGGAAACAATTCTTTCAGGTGCAGTGCCAACTGCTAATGGTGGAGGTGAACAATTGTCTGGGGTAGCAGGAGCCCATTAACTTGGCTCTCATCCAGTCTCGAGACCCTTAAAATGCCAGTTACATGTGGCTCAGGTGGGGCTGGATGAATGCTGGTCCAGGCTTACTGGCCAACTCTGGCATTATCTCCCAGCTACTCCGGGCAAAAGTTTCCTCATGAAAAAATGAGACTGCCTGACCAAGGAATTGCATTGGGGAATAGGAAGGTACAAGCAAATGGGAATGTCATACTTATTAAGTGTCAGATGGTGTGATGGGTACTTCTTCAGCATTCCCTGAAAAATCCTGAACATCTTGTGATTTAGGTCTGAAAGTCATAAATAGTGACCGTATAATTTATCAACCAAACCAGAATACTTAAGAATGAAAGTGGGTGCTCTTATAATTACATTGGGACAACAGAAATAAACAGGAAAGTCCCAGGCAAATTGAAACATGGGGTCACTCTAATTATGAAGCTTAGTTACATGCCTTGCCTAAGGAGGTCACCCAACTAATTAGTGCCTGAACTGGGATCTGGGTCCAGTGGTTTCATCTCTAAGGAGAGGACATTTCTTGGAGATTCTGAGAATTCCATGTGTAATGGGCTGAATTGCACCTCCCCCCAAAATCATATGTTGAAACCCTAACCCCCAATACCTTAGAATATAATCATATTTGGAGACAAGGGTTAAAGGCATGATTCCATTAAAACGAAATCTTTAAAGCGGGCCCTAACCCAATCCAACTGGTGTCCATATAAGAAGAGGAAATTTAAACACATGGAGAGAGGTACCAGGGATGCATACCCACAGAGGAAAAACCACGTCAGGACACAGAGAGAAGGTGGCCTTCTGCAAGCCAGGCAGAGAGGCCTCAGGAGAAACAAAACTTAATGACACCTTGAGCTTGGAACTTTGGCCTTGAGAGTGGTAAGAAATAAATTTCCATTGTACCACTCAGTCTGTCGTACTTTGTTATGGCACCCTGAGCAAACTCATACACCATGGTGTGAGAGTTGGGGACAATGAGCAATGCCAGTGAGAAGCCTGAGATTCTAACATCTTGGCCCTCCATTCCTGTCTGCATCCCTGTGGCGATCAGCAGTAAAGCCCGTTTTACCGCGAAGAGTCCGGTGTGCTTATGTTCTTGGACAGCAAGGAAGAGGAAGCACACATCCTGCACTGGAGCTGTGTTGGGAGCCAGAAACACCCAAAGAGGCAGAATGAGTGGCGGCCGTCCCAAAGAGGAAAGGAAGGTGGTTGGGTCTATGGGTGGAAAGAAGTACTCCGCTTAGCTTAGAGCAGCACAGCCCCCAAACCTTCCCTCCGTCGTCCACTCCCACTCCCACGGACTTAAAAGTCAGAAGGTCTGTGCTCCATCCCCCGCCCCCACCAGACACCAGGGAGATTCAATTACATTTAGAGACACAATGTCTGCCTCCCCTGGATTAATTTCCAGATCCTGCCAAAGCTTGTCCTTATCTCTTTATTTCTTGCTGAGAGTAAGAATCCTATAAAAATCATCTCTCTCGGGGACCAAGAAATGAGCTAGGGCAAGGCCAGCACAGGAGCAGGGCCTCGTGTCTCTCTGAGCTGAAACTTATTTATCTCCTCATACAGATTTGGGAGGTGCCCAAAGCGTGACAATTTGCCATGGAGCTCACACATCTCCTTTCTAACTACAAGGATTCATTCCATCAAGTCAGTGGGTAGGAGGTGGATGTACCGGGGGCATGAGTTACATAGTAGTATTAGTCCATAGTCCCCAGTATGCCAGGCCCTGTGCCAATCTGCTCTCACAGAGCTTCATAATAACAATAACAGTAACAACTACAGCAGAACTAGCATTTATAGAGTGCTTACAAAGCGTCAACCCTCTAGTATATATTATCTTATTTAATCCTCACAATGGCCCTGTGCGGAAAGGACTACCTATGGACCTATGAGGTAGATAACATTTTTATCCCCATTTTGCAGATTGGTAAAGTGTAGGTTAGAGAAATTAAGCAACATGGCCACAGTCAAGCAGCAGATAAAGAGAAAAACAAAAATCTCTTTGTTCTAAAACCAATGTATTAACAATTGTCTTAAAATTCAGAGTGTGAGGTACTTCATGGGGTGCTATGTCCAAATTTTGACTGACACTGTGAGTTTAAAAAAAATATATAAATTGAGTAAATATTATGTGCTCACAGTTTTGGGGCATTATATCATGTAATCCACACAGCAACCCCGTGACATAGGTAAATTTAATATTGTCACTACTTTACAGACGAAAAAAATTGAAGCTTGCCAGGTAACCCAGCAAAGAAGTAGAAGAGCTCAAGTTTGAACCAAGGTATCCTGAGCTCAGAACCCATGTTCTAGGCACTATACTCCACAAGCCTTCCTGTGACTGAGATGGCCACTGGCTGAGAAGTGAGCTCAGAGTGTAAAGTAAGAGATGTATGATGGGAACGACCAGAGATGTAAGTTGTAACATGTACCCTGGGGTGTCGCTTCAGAGTCTGAGATACCCCAACTCCAATTTAAGAAATATGTCTCCCCAACCCAGCTCAAATTCCCCACGCAGCCTGGACGGTGTTGGATTTCTCGGATGTTATAGTGTTTAATGTTCTTTCAAAGTGTGTTGGACCCTATCGCCCGCGATTACTCCCAGGTGCAAAATTGTATGCACACACAGTTGCAGCAGCAATTTACTGACTGTGAGCTCAATCAGCCAATTGTGAGCACAATTAGCTGCTCTCTGCTCATTTGGAAGGAGCCGGGGCGATGATTGCCTCTGCAATTAGCCAGTTGTGGGCAACTCGGTTTGCTTGTGCAATTTTGCACCCTCAAACAGGAATGTGCAAAAGTGACGCATGCCCAGGAACTTTACACGTTGCACCCCTAACATCCAGCCCGATGTCTATCCACCAGTCTCATACACGACCATGAGGACCTGCATCCTGGTGCAGCATGGAGGCTGCAGCCTCAAGGAAAGAGAAGATGCAATGACTGAGCTCACTCAAATCTTATAGAATGTTACACTAACTGAAAAACAAACCTTTCCATATTTTGGCAGAGGAAGGAGGGAGAGGGATGAGACGCTAACTTGGGTGGGTTGGCATAGGGAAAGGTGTGTTTAGAATTGGGAAGACCTAATTATTCATAATTTGGATCCAAGAGAGATCCATCCAAAAATTTACCAGCTCAGAATGAGGACAGTTTTGCATTATCAGAATGACTTGTGTTGAGGAGTCATTAGAAACTGAAAACTGGATGGAATGAGGGAATTGAAATGTCATTTAAGTCACTGGTGCAATCAACAATTTCCTTTTCCCTCTTCCTGCATCCTGCTTTTAAAAAGAAGAACAAATTCTCTCACTTAAGTTGAGCAGATTCCTAACCACCTGTTCCTACTGACAGAAACCCGGAAATTCAGAGATTTTTTTCTTGCAGCTGTCCACCAAATGAGCTGCCATCTGATTGAATTTGTTCTAGTTTTCCTTTAGCTATGAGTTGATTAAAAAGAAAAGTTCACTACACACTAAGTTAGATTTTGTTGCATAGATAGGCCCTTGTACCTAAAAGCAAAACATCTTTAGGTTTATAAAGCATAGATAGCTCACTGTTTGGTACTGGGCCTCACTGTTTGGTTATCCTTGGAGGCTTCTGTAAACTGAGAGGTACCGTATCACTCTTTCTAACTAGTTTATACCTGTTAGAACAGAGCAGCATTATTCATAACAGCCAAAACATGGAAACAACTCAAAGGCCCATCAACTGATGAGCAGATAAATAAAATGTGGTATCCACACCACAGAATATTATTCAGCCATAAAAAGGAATGGCGTATTGATATGTGGTATGACGTGGGTGAACTTTGAAAACATTACACTGAGTGAAAGAAGACAGACACAAAATGCCACATATTGTATGATTCCATTTACATAAAGTATTCAGAAGAGTCAAATTCATCGAGACAGAAAATAGATTAGTGTTTACTCCATGGTGTGAAGTAGGAATCAGGAGTGGCTAATAATCGAATTAGAGGTCCTTCTTGCGATGATAGAAATGTTCCGGGATTAGATCGTGGAATTAGATGGTTGCATAACCTTTTGAATATACTAAAATCATAAAATTGTATACTTTAAAAGCCTGAATTTTTATGGTGTGTGAATTATACCTTTTTAAAAATATATATTAGATTAAAGAAAATTTTCCCTTTGGGAAAGTGGGAATGCATTGAACCAGTGCGAGGACATTTTTACATTGGCCTGTCTACAGGCCACTCAGAAAACCCCTGGGAAGTAGCCATAGCAAAGAAGAGAAAGCTCAAAAGTTATTTCTGATGTGGGACACAAGCCATTCAATCATACATCAAAAATAATTAACAGACACCTACCGTATATCAAATTATATATTAAGCACTTAGGGGAAAGACCGAATGCTTTTTCAATCTAGTGTTGGGTCCAGGGTGTGTGCGTGGAAGGGCGAGAAGGGAATTTCGAATAAATGAGTTGGGCCACATTCCGGCCTAAATTTTCGTTCAAGATTTTGAGTCATATAAGACAACACATTTTTTGACCAGAAAAGAAAGCAAGGGTTTACAAGGAGATTTTCCGGAGCCACTACATTTTAGCCAGGACTAAGCCAACAAAGTCAAGAATACAGTTTAGTTCTTAATCTTTTCTTTATTGAGTTCTTAATTTTTCTTTTACTTAACTTTTTATTATTCAACTACATTTTTGTTTTGCAATGTATTTGACATGATGTGGATTTTAAGCCATGCGGGCATGCAAATAGACAGGTAGATCAGCCAGGAGGCATGAGTTAAGCATTTAAAAAAGGCCATAGTGCCCTAATACCAACATTCATCTTAGTCCTGCCCACCCTATCCCCCATGATTCTGAGAAATACTTCTTGAAAGTGGTATCTATGTGCATTGTCTCCATCACTTCACCTCACACTCATTCACACTTGCCTCTCGTGTCTCCTGCCATCCCTCTACCTGGACAATGTCGGGTTGCCCGTGCCAGAAACTCAGAGTCCTAAAGAAGAAGGCCTCTCATCCTCACGGTTCTACTCGTGGTTGGGATCTATATTCCCATTGCTTTGATCTCCTGAATTTCTCTCAAACGCATTTCCACCTGTGTCACTTTAATCCAGGTTACCACCTTCTTGTCCTGGATCACCTCAGAGACTTCCTAACTGACTTGCTCTCATCCACATTTGCCCCACATCAGCCTGAGAATCTGAGCCTTGTGGGGATCTCTATTGGACTTGTAACCTGAACAGGAAGTACAGCTTCATTTATTTTAAAATTTATTTGTTATCATAGCATAGCCTCTCCCATTCTGAGTAACACTATGACAGTTATGTAGAGTCAAAATTATCTCTGACTTTAATCCAAATTAAAATAATCAGATCTGGTCTCATTGGCCTCTTGGTTAAAAGTCTTCATTTGCTGCCCAAGGTTCTGAGAATAAAGACTAGATCCTTCACTGGGCATCCTGCTTCAAACGTGTGGGACTAGGATGAAAAGCTTTTTCAAATGTCAAAACAATCCACTTTTCTCCATCCTGCAGCTAGTGCCCCAGACCAGGCTTTGATGATATTATTAGAGTGGGTTCATATGTGTATGTAAGGGAGAGGGAGGTACATTAACATGAAAAATAAGTTTGTCAGACACAATGATGTAAGTTTGGCAACTCCTCTTTCAATCTCTCTACCTAAGCACACAGAGAGACTACATTTCCCAGGCTCCCTTAGTGTTAGGTCAGAGCTATGTGACGCAGTCTGGCCATTGACCATGAGCAGAAGTGCTATAAGGCACTGAGTCTTAAATTCAGCTCTCATTGAAACCATTAAAGTTTAAAAACATACTGGCTCATGGATCTCAACCCCAGAAATGCTGATATCATTGGTATTGGACATTAAAGTTTTTTAAAGTTCCCCTGATGATACTAAGGTATAGCAAAGTTTGAGAGCGAATGTAAACTACTCTCAGGCCTGGTTCTTAAAAACATTCTGTTCTCTCGTACCTTTCTATGATGACCTCAGAGGCCAGCCAATTCAGAGATCAGAAACCGTCAGCCTGAGAACCTGAGTCTTGTGGGGATCTCTACTGGACTTGTAAACTGAACAGGAAGTACAGCTTCATTTATTTTAAAATTCGTTTGTTATCATAGCATAGCCTCTCCCATTCTGACTATCGCAGTGACAGTTATGTAGAGTCAAAATTATCTTTGACACGCCTTTAGGAATTGTCTTCAATGGAGTGACCAACACAGCCCATTTTTCCTCTGGCATTGAAACAGATCACTCTTTCTCCAGAAAAGTAATAGAATTGTCAGCTTATTTAAGGTAGATGAATTGTAAATGCTAAAACCACAGTAAGATACTCGTAGTATCAGAAACGGGCAGAAATTGCAAAATGATTTGAAGTAGGCATATTAGTATTTATACCTCTTCATACTATTTAAAAGCCACGATCTCTAATCCAAAGAAGTGCTTACTCCTTTAAGGGAATGATTACAATAGACTGTAATACATGCTATCATGATGAGAAGTCTACCAATAGCCAAGGTGAAAGACTATTAGAAATGGATTCTGGGAGCTACACTATGCTAAATTTACAGCATAAATTTCTTCGTGTTAATATCACCCTTGACTTTTCGGTAAACCATATTTGGTCATAGAATAGTATAGTTTGAATACAGAATTCTATTCAGTACATTAAGTATTATTGCAGAAATAGTCACAAATGATATTGACCCATGTAGTATAGTCTCCCTGCTGTGCTATCCTTGTCATGATTAGGTTACTTCATAGATTATTTTAATCTGCTGGAGGTTAAAATAGTAGCTAATACATATTGAGGACTCCTTCACTAAGTGCCAGGTTGTCTTTATATGCTATAAGTGTCTTCATATCCTTTTCACTCTCCATTAAATCCGATGCTTACAATAGTTCTATAAATTCTATTGTTATACCCATTTCAAAGATCAATAAGTGCTTCAGAGAATCAGACTTCAATTCTGATGAGATTTTTAAGGTTGTTTTATTGCATCTAGTATAAACAATGATTTGGTTCAACTAGTAATACATTTTAAGGCAGTTCTCTATATTACAAAGTCCAAACAATCATCAAGAAGTCAATAAAATACCATTATCCTAATGCCCAGTAGCTGGCGAAGGATTTTGAAAGAGCTAACTCCTCCGTCATGCCAAAAGATAGAAGCTGGCCAACAGAACTCAATTTTTTTCACCTATGAGTGAAGAAGAAAATGAATCGGTGGCGTCCAAAATGTTTCAGCAAAGTGGAGGGACAGACAGGGCATAAATTAAATCCACAGGTGTCCTTTGACATAAATACTTGTTCCCTACAGTTCATTCTACAAATAGCCCAAATAATATTTTCACATGCAAATAGATCATCCTTGCCTCTACTGAAAACATCCCTACCTCACAATAAAATGCAAAGCCATACTGTGGTTTACAAGAGCCTACAGGATCTGGCACCTGCTTTCCTTTCTAATCTCACTTCATCCTGTCTCTCACTCACACGGTAGACTCCTGTCACATAGTCTTCATTCTGCTTCTTCCATGGACCAAGTTATTTCCTGCCTCAAGGTCTTTGGTCTTCCTGTTCCCTCTGCCAGGAGCACACTTTCTCAGCTTTTCATAAAGCTCACTGCTTCTCTCCATTTAGGGCTCGAATCAAATACAACCTACTCAGAGCCCCCCTTCCTGACTGTGCCATCTTAATCCACCCCCCAGTTTATCTATCTATCTATCTATCTATTATCTATCTATCTATCTATCTATCATCTATCATCTAACTATCATCTATCCCACCACACTCAGGCACTCACTAATATTCTCATCACATCAACATATTTTTATATTCTCAATAACTCTTGTCATTGTCTCCAATTATCTTATTTACCCATTTATTTACTCATCTACTGTAAATTATCTTATTTACAGATATATCTTCAGTAAGTATGTACCTGGCACATAATATGAGCTTAACAAATATTTGTTGAACAAATAAATGGCTTTCTGAAATGTATAACAGTTTCAGAGATCTGATGGGAAACTTGATAAAGGAAGATAATAAATACTGCCCCTAACTCTAATAAAATTTCTGACTATAAGCCATAAAATGAAAACTGGGGAAGTGGGGACAGGGGAGGTAGAGGGGAGGTGGTGTGGAAAATGTCTGTGGGAGAGACAATTAGGAAAAGCAGTCAAATCAGACTTTGTGCTCCATCCTTTAAAGGTCTCTTTGCCCCCAGGAGCTGGTCAGAGTCGAGAATGGTGTACGTAGGAAAAGAGGGCTGTTATTTTCATCTAAAGAAGTAGAAATGGAAAATCAAAGAATTCGCTCCAAAAAAACGCTGATATGAAAGAGGCAATCAGATTAAAACATATGTTTTATGTTTTAAGATGGATTTTGGTCACCAATAGGATCAAACTATTTGTGCTCTTTGGTTGGCAAGTATAGAGTAATAGAAACCAAATAAAAACCTCCACCCTTTGGTGGAGAACTACACGCCCCTGCTCGTGCACACTGTGTCTTCTCTGCTTAGTTTAGAGCCCTCGTAGCTGAAATTAGGTTGATATCGAGCCCAAGGATGACAAGCCCAGAGCTGGGTTGCTGTTCGAGGTGGCTTGGCTGTTAGAAGCCTCATCTCTGCCCACTGTTAAAGAACACTTGAAACAGCTCCTTTTGCCGATGTAATTTCTCATTTAATCACCTTCAGATTCTTCAGGGGAACTTTCAAAAGAGGCATCTTTAGTTTGACTTTGAAGTATGCTGTTTGTTTTCGGCTCACTGCAAATTAGCAGACATCTTCATTGTGGATGTTTGTTATTACGATTGTGTTTGGGAGTGTGTGTGGTTGCCTGGCAGAATGAGAACAAATGCTCTGTGCATAAAACTCTGGTCCTCAAACCGATTTGAGGAGCGGGTACCCCAGCAGCACTGTGGGTGCTATTCATGTCTGCAGCTCAGTTTCAACTATATTTTGTCCTGAAAAACCCAAAGCACATTTGGCCCCAACCACTTTTTCTCTTGATTTTTGATCTTGCGAGCAATTTAAAGGAAATTTAATCCATATGTTTCTGATTCATTTAAATCACAAAAACATTGGGTTTTGAGAGTTATTTGATGTCCAAATGCCTTTTGAGACTTTTTAATAAACTTTCCAAGTCCCACTGCCTTAAAAACACACACTCACGTTTTGCCAAGGGTAAGTCGATTCAGGCTCCAAAGGATTTAGACTGAATTTGAAATTCTGAACTCGTAAATTATGACCATGTTAAGATAAAGCCTGTGTCTACACAGTACCCACGCAGCCCAATAGAAAGCCAAAATACTAGGTTGTCATCCAGATGTTGCGCAACTTCTAATGCGTGGCAAAGCCTCAGCGAAACATCCGGATGGTTTATTGACTTTTTCCCTCTTTATTCAGCTGTTATAGAGTTAAGGACGTGGGCAGCAGCTGTCCATCCTGGCACACCATGAGGAATTTATTTTAACAGTCTCTATGTTCACATGTGGATCACAGTGTTCGTAGGATGGGGGGTGGCGGTGGTACGGAAAGAATCTGCTTTTCTTTTTAAAAACAGGTTGTATTGAGTAAGTTGCAAAGTTTGGAGGGCTGAGAAAAGAAGCTCTCCAAGTGTGTCTGAGCATTCCTCGAGGGGAGTAGGAAAGATAAAGAAAAGATCTAGGAATGCCATATATAAAATAAAGGCAGTCTCAGGTCTTTTACAAGATAGAGTACTAATAAATTAACAACAACTAAGTTCTGTATAGACATATCATGAGATAAGAAGACTAATAATAATTAAAGTAATAATATTAACCATTTCTAACTCTTACATAGACCTTTCATGGTCTATATATTATTCAACTCTAATAATCATTGAAATAATAATTATACTTAATTCATATGACAATTCTGATAAGGCGCATACTGTTCTAAGGGTTTTTTAGATATTTACATTTAATCCTCCTAACAATTTGGAAGGTGGATATTGTTCTTTTTTTTTTAAGGAAGACCACTCACTTAGTGGCCACCGAAAGTGGTCCACAAGCTATACTCTTAACTAATGGCGGATAGACCAGTCATCCTCAACTAGAGACAAGTTTGTATCTCAGAAGACATTTGGTAGTGTCTGGAGACATTTTTATTGTCACAGCTGGGGATTGGGCATCTAGGAAGTAAAGGCTAAGGGTGTGTTATGGAACAGAAAGAGTTCATCCACCCGGCACCAGCAGAGCCAAACGCTAAACACCAAGAGTTGCAATGGAGAAAGATTGGCTATTTTATTGATGAATGCTACCACCCAGGGTTCACAGTCGTGCTGGGAGCTGATTGGTTGGAGGTCAGTTAAGGATAATGAGCCCTTTCTTTAGGTCTGGAAGACAGCACTGAGGTCTTTTCTAGTGTCCCTCTTGTTGGTCTCATGTGAAAGCAGCCAGAATGTTCCTCCACCTTAGGGCTCAGGAACTGGAACATAATTTAAGTCAAAATGTTATCTTTAGTCTGCTAGAGGTCGTGTCAGGTCTGGGCTACTCTTTTCTGCTGCCTCAGCGGTTGCTGATTACTTAGGTAAAAGGTTAGGTCTATGAACGGTAGAAATATATATAGAGAGAGAAATATGATTTCTAGAGCTAAGATTTAAAACAAAATTTAACCGAAGTCATAATGATGCTCAGTTTCAGATGTTACTTAACTTCTTACAGTGCACAAGATCAATCCCCACGACAAAGAACTAACCAGCCCCAAACGTCATTATGCTGAGGTTGAGGAACCCTGAGTGAGACAGAAAAGAACTGCAAAAGTTTTCGACCTTCAATTTCTAGGCTCCTTGTTGTTGCCTTCAAGCAGATTGGAATTGCAAATCTTTTCAACTCTTGGAACACTGCATACTACAGAAAGTTAAACTGTATCTGAGCAGTGGTTTCAAACTTGAATGCTCATCTGAGTCACCTGGAGCAATCATAGAGCACAGATGGCTGGGCCCACCCCCAGAGTTTCTGATTCAGGTGGTCTAGGATGGATCCTGAGAATCTGCATTTCTAACAAGTGCCCAGGTGATTTTGGTGTTATGGGTCCATGAACCACGCTTTCAGAATCGCTGCCTTAGGACATGAGGGCTGGCAAAAGAAGACCTCTTAATACTGAACACCAGACTTAGAACATGAGGTCGGTCTGTCCTTTCAAAACTTAAAGCACAAAGGAGCATAGTGGAATACGTGATTTTTGCAGGCATCTTGCTCTGCCCTAAAAAAGAGAGGAAATTAGCTGAGCTATGGGTAACCAAGTCTTGCTCCCTATTTCACCCATAGAAAAGGCTGTTGATCTTCTCTGGGGAGGGAGGAGAGGAGCTTGTAAAGTGGTAGGAAGATGGAACGGGCCAGTTAGACCTGCCACGTGAAATGACATTTCAGTGCCGGATTAGAACTGCCCACCTGCCCCGACCCCCAGACAAGTCTGTCCTTCCTGACCGACCTGAAGTCAGTCCCCTCACCCTCTCTAAGCCAGTCCCTAGCAACTCACCCAGTTTTGTTTTCTTCATAGCATTTTCTGTTATGTGAAACTATGGATTCGATGATATTTTATTGTCTTTCCCGTTCCTTCCCCACAGAATATAAAATTCACAAAGGTAGGGACTTTACATTTCTTAATCATTGTAGTGTCCCCAGCACCTAGAAGAATGTCTGGCATGTCGTCAACATTCTAGAAATATATATATATATTTTTTAATGAAAGAGTGAATCTTGGCAAAAATTGAGGCAAAATCTATGGTATCTCTTTTTTCTACAATAAAGTTCTTCCTTTCCATGCCTGTGATTTCTCTCTCTCCCTCTCTCTCTCTCTCTGTCTCCTGCTTTCCTCCATCTTAACACCTCACTTTTCACACTCAATTGTTCTCTTCTTCCTTTTTCTCCCCACAGGGTTTCCATAGGCTAAGACTGATGTGTTCTGAGTAGTCAGAAAAATATAAGCATGAAGCACCCAGGACAAGCTTAACAGGCCCAGGGCACCATCTTGGGCATTTCTTTGAAACTCACTTTACCCATTTCTGAGAAACATTATAAAATCAGCCTAGAAAGAAAGAAAACCTATGCACTAACCTGGGCCACCCACAAGTGACAACAGTCATAGCAACAATACCAATCGCAATAATAATATTAAAAACAATGACAAGAGTAATAGCTAATACTTACTGAGTCTTTACATCTCATCTGGTCCCTACAACAACCCATCACGATAAATGTAATTATTTTCCTCAGTAGTTAGAGGAAGAAAACGAGTCTCAGAGAGGTTTTGGAATTCTCCCAAGGATAAGTCACTGGTACATGGAAAAACTGGGTTTTGAATTCAGGCATCTGATTCCAAGGCTTGTGTTCTTAGCCAAAATAGGAGATCAATAAATAGTTGCTGATTGATTGATTGATTGATTGATTCAAATAGAATTCCAGGTTGAGGGTTGTCGCCATCTGTCCTCATCTGTCATTAGGTTGCCATGTGACATGAAGATTATTTATCTTTCTGGAGCCAGTCCTTGTCACTGATCTTTCAGTAAAACTCCTGTCTAACCTGTCATATTCATGTTATTTTTGCCACTAAAAGTTTACTGAGTAACGAAGAAGTACTTGACTGCAATCACAACACCATGGAATGCGCACTCCACAGCTTTCAGATGCCTCGACGAAATTTCCAATGGAAGGGAAAAGGCAACTTAATTTAGACCGATAGATATGTTTATCTCAGGAAACCACAGAGCAACAGGACGATTTGAGTTACAAAGTTAACTTTGCACCTTGTCTTAGTTTTCCAGGAGTTCTATAAACCTGTGACCTGGGTTACTAGCTTGTGGCACAAGGGTTGATAGAGTCAACCTTCAGGTAACAGCTGTAGCAAAGATGATTGTAGTGTGAACTTAAGAGACCTCAGTCTTGTCTTTATTGGATACTCAGCCTGACGTGATTTGAATGGAGAAGATCGTCTTCTTTAAATGTCAAGACTGCTGAAAGGATTGGCAACCGAACCCCTCTTGGCCTCGCCCACTTCCTGGTCATCTCTTCTCCATGGATCTTTCCTGGACCCCTGACCTTTTCTTTTTTGGCCCCACGTGTCGATTCCCACTGCTGTCACTTAGGCACTTGCATCCTTCCTTTGTTTCCCAGCAACCTTTTTCACACCACTTTCCACTTAGCCCCGCCCCCAACTAAGATCTTATTAGCTACAATCCCTCTTGTTTTGGAAAACAGTAGCTATATTGCCTGAATGTTCTTAAATGTCAGGCCCTCTTTATTCTGTTTTGTTTTCCCACTGCTATTCTGCCAGCTGCTCCCTGGATGATCTCACCCTTTCTTATTTTTTTTTTTTAACATTCAGCAAGTCGCTGAGAATCCCCGATTCCTATCTCCAGTACAGATCTCTGTGGTGAGTTGTAAAAGTACAACACATGCCAGCTGGTGTCTCAAATACACCACAAACGTACCGTGGCAACACAAATGGCCTGACCTCCCTTCTCCTGCTGCTCTTTCTCTTGGTTCTTCAAATCAGCCAATGGATCTAATGTTTAGCTAGTCGCTTGAGCCAAAATCTGAGGCTCACACTGATTTTCACTTTTCCTCCATCTCAACTTCCAATCAGTCCTCACACCTGGTGATGTTTCCCCATCATCCCTCAAGCTTCCTCCTCTTCTCCATCCTTACCATCGTTACCTTAGAGACCACCACTGTCTATTCTCTGGACCACTGCTGTCGTTTCCTAACTGCTGACCTTGACCCCAGTCTTGTTCTTCTCCCTCAAAGCTCTCCTTAAAATGGTTATCAGAACATTTTATGTAAAATAAGTCTTACCTTGATATTTGTTTGAAAGCTTTCAATTGCTTCTTATTTTTGCTACAAAACAAATTCCAAACTACTTAATATAGCACACAACACTGTCCATAGTCACACATATTCAAGCTGTACAACTTCTTGCTTATGGTTGCCCCATTTTTCATGCTCCAGCGATACTGAACTTCCCAGAGTTCTCGGATACACCATAGCTTTCAGACCTGAGCATCTTTATGTTTGTTTACCAGGAATACCCTTCTCTCCTTTTCCTCCTTGGTTACCTCCACATCTTTTGGGTTCACGTACAGAATCATATCTTTCTAAAAGCGTTCTTTACGCTCTTTCCCACTAGTTAGGTTAAATGACCCTCCTCTGGTCTCCTATCATGCTCTATGCTTTTCTGAATCCCAGCATTCACCACATGGTATAATAGTTTTTTCCTATTATCACCATAATACAGTGAGCTTCTGTAAGTAGAAAACGTGCTTTTATTTTTATATCCCCAGGCCCAGCATAATTGCCTCATAGTCAAGAGCATGCATTTTGGAAATAGGAAATCCAAGATATGCTACTAACTAACCGTGTCAACAAGGGGCTTTGCCTTTCCAGGCTTTGGATTCCTCATATATAAAGTGGAGATATGAATGGCACTCAGGTCATTGTGTTATTGTAAAGGTTCAATAAGAAATCCATGCAATGTAATTCACGCGGTTCTTGGCACATGGTGTTAGATATTAAATATTTAAAAAATAGTTCTTATTATAATTGCAATAAACATATAAAAGAAGCTTCAGATGAACCTATTTAAAAGAGTAATGCCTTTCACGAGGAGCAAGGGTCCTGCTTTTGTGCACACCCACTGGGACCCCCTACCATGTTTTAAAGGCTACCATGGGTCTATGTACATATAAGGCTCTGGCCTTCCTGGGAGAAATGGCACAAAGAATTGGGTCCATTTAGGTCTTTGATCTAATGGCTCCTTTCCGTGGAGAACTCCCTGACTCTCACGCCTAAAATTGCAATGCTGATATTTATTCTCCCTTCTCAGCTTTTTTCTTCCTCATTGTACTGAAATTATATTCTTTAAATTGTTAACTTTTTATCATCTGCCTCCCCAGCTAGAATGTCCATAAAACCGATGGCTTTGTCTCATTTTCTGGTGTCCCCCATACTTCAAAATAAATAGCACCTGGTACATACAGGTACTCAATAATATTTCTTGAGTAAATGAATATATTAACATTGGTTAAACTTTTTGGCTTCAGGATTGCCGACATATTTAAAAAGTAGTGAAGACTCTAATACTTAGGTGAGTTATATCTATCGATACTTACCATATTAAAATGGTTAATTGGGAAAAAAATTAAAATTAAAACTAAGTTTCAAAGAGACTCGATAATTTAAAAGAGGAGACCAAGTTGAAGAATTGAAAGAGATGGTTCTTATTGAGGCAGAGAAATTGGAATAAGCAGTATAAAACAACGATAGTAAGAAAGAAATGTTCTTTCTCAAAGAGATGTGATTGAAGCAAGAGAAAGTCTTTCTGGGAAAAATTGTTACTGAATTTAAAATTTTAATAGAAGATTTGAAAAAGCGAAGAGTTACTCTTAAGATCTGAATTAACGTTCAGGAAGACCACTTAGAAGAAACACCTTATAAATAGCGCCAACATAAATGCATAAATACATAAGAATTAAGATTTTACAAAGAGATTCAAGGATGAAATGATCAGACACTTAGAGGATAGATCCAGGGGTCTTAATAAGCAATTAGCAGGAGAGTTGAAAGGAGAATGGAAAATGGACGAGAGAAATGTAATAATCATATAATAAAAGAAAATTATGATTTGGAGCAACTTGTTGGTCTAGTCTTCAAATTGAAAGAGTTCACTGAGCCCCAGGCAGAGCTAATGAAAAAAGATAGACACTCAGAGTATCTTGTGAAATTCCCAGACTTCAAAGATAAAAAGAGATCCTTACAAGTTTTCAGAAAGAAAACAAGATTTTTAAATGATTTTTACCCATATCCCTCAGGCTGGAGTAGCTCGAGGGAGCAAATGTTAAACATTTAACTAGTGTCTCCTGAGTTGGCAGAAAATAGGGAGAAAGGATCAGACAGATGAGACTTAAAAAAAAAAAAAAAGCAGCAGAGGGCTGGGCAAAAACAGTTAATTGCACAAAAGTTTATCTGTTTTTCAAGGGGAGCAGTAAAGCCATTGGGGTGCTTTTCTAAGACAGTATGTGCCCTTGAGTCCATGGCTTCCCATTTGAAAATCTTTGCTGGGTGAGCTTCAGCCACATAGGGGAGTATTTTTATTTGTGCTTATCTTCATTCAGTTATTCACTCAACTTGTGTGCGTTGTGTAGCTGCTATGCCCCAGGCACCAGGGCTATGTTCTGGAGATGAAACTGTAAAGAGGATGCAGAAGGCCTCTGCCTTTACGGAGTTTAAATTCTAGGAGAGGAGACAAGTTAGCAAGTGAATACGTTAGCAGCCAAGGTAACCGAAGACTGAAATCAATATTATCCAGGAAATAAACAGTGATGTGGAGGAGAGAATGTAGGTCTATTGATAAGGGACAGGGTGGTCAGGAAAGGAGAGACATTAACCAGAATCCTGAAGGAGAAGAATGAATTGACTAAGGAAAAGACAAGGGTCAAAGGTCTCCAGGCAGAAGGAACAGCAAAGCGAATGGCAGAAACGAGGAAGGTTTGGAGGTGTTTAAGAACAGAAAGAAGATCGTAGAGTTTAGAGTGGTTAGACAGCAAGGGGGAGGAGATGAAAACAGAGAGGACAGTGACAAGATGATCCTTTGAGTGGAACAAGTCAAGATCCAGGCTGCAGAGGGTCAGCTGTTTGTGGGCCTAAGACTTTCACAGCTGGAGGAAGGGGTGTCTGTCCCTAACTGGCTCTATTCTGAATCAGGCCCAGGACTGGGGTCTGAGGTGGGAAACCCAGAAGTGGGAGTGGAGGCCTCCTGTGGTGGCTGTCACACCTGGTGAAGCTGTCATCATGGAGCATTAGCATAAGAAAGGGAGGCCCCTTGTGTTTGGGCTTGTCACCCTGCGATGACAGGGTGCACAAATGTGGGCAGGCACAGGGAACAGAGGCCTTCAGCATCTGCACTGACAATGTTGGGTACCACAGCTGTCACTCTGCCGGGGCTGGCCCACCCCCACTACCCACGCTGCCATTAGAAACAGCAGCTACTCGCCCACTGCTTTCACTTCCACACAATGTGTCAATAGTCACTTGGCAGGTCTTTGCTGAGAGACATGGGCGGGGCAGGCACACTGGCTGGGCCAGAAGAGGAGGCAGAGCCCCACCTCCCTTCCATGCGGGGTTGAAGGCCCCTCCGCCTGCACCCCTAGGAGGCTTGGATCTCTGTGCCCTGGGCTCAGACAGATACGCAGAAGGAAGTTCCTTGACTTTACCTCCCCCTTCCTGGTTTACCTACTGAGGCTAAAACACACAGGCAAATAAGTACCAAGTTAAATGGGACCAAAGATGATTCAAGAAATGGGTTTGTTCATAAAGGAAACTTTTAAATGACTTGAGAAATCAGGTTGCATTTTTGTTTGGTTTGGTTTTTGCCACGTTCTCCCTCTGTATCTGGCTGACCTTTGTGTTTAAAAGCAAGAAACTAGACAATGGTGTCCAATACTCTGTGAAGCTTGAAATATATAGATCAGAATAAAGGTGGATGAAGAGAACCAAGATTTATTGAGAATTTACTACAATAGCAACAGTAGCAAACAGACTACTGCAATAAGAAGGCTAGTAATTGCTAACGTTTATTGGATGCTTATACGGGAGACACTTGACTTTGTGTTCTCTCTTTGATCTTCACAAAACCCTAGAAGGGGAAACATGCACAGTGTGGGTAAAGAACTTACTCAAGGTCACGGCGAGTGGGTTGCAGAGCAGGGCTATAACTCAAAGTGTCTGCCTCAGCAGCTTTGCTTCTCATTTAATCCTCAGGATGACCCAGTGAGCTAGGAGTTAAGGATGAAGGAACCGAGAGCAAGTGAGGTTAAGCGGCTGGTGCTAGGATTCAAACCAGACCTTGCTCTTTCACTGTTCCTGGTGGCCCCTTGAATCTTCACTTTATTCCAGCTGCTTGAGGCTCTGGCTTCCCTGTGGCCAGTTTCTCATTTGGATCTTTAATTTTGTTTGTGTGTGCTTTTTCCAGATGTTTGACAATAAGCAGACTTCAGCTTCGGATTGAAGCAAGGTGCAAATGCAGGCAGGAACTGGAACCCCCAGTTAGGCAGTCCTGCATCCACACATTCTATGGACCACCCTACTTTCGAGAGGCTCCTGCTCCACTTGTTTGCAAGACAGGGGCATTTAGGCGTGGAGAAGGGACGCACAATTTTGTGGTTGCAAAATTCACAAAGTGGCAGAGCTTGCAGGCCCACTGGGACCACCCAATGCAAACCCCTCATTTTACAGCTGAGGAAACAGGACCCCGAGGTTAAGTAACTGCCCTAAGGTCACACAACCCATTAAAGCAGAGCCCAAATGGGAATCCCCAGACCTGGCTTTGGGCCTGAAGGAGCAAGCAGAGTGGAAAAATAGATGCAGATCCCTACATGGGCCTGTGGGATCTGGTGTGTGGGTGATGGCCACTGAAGCCACTCCTTCAGGCGTCACCTCAAGCTTGCTTCATGCCTGCTGTGTCTGACTACAGCACCTCATCCACTGCCAGCACTTAAGAGTTGTCACTGAAGAGCTGCTGCTGAGCAGGTGTCCACAGAAGCTCATGGGTGATGGGACCCACTGTGAGAGGCAGAGTCATGAAGGCAGCTTCCAGAACTCCTATTCCTGCAAGGCTTAAGGTTCACAGCAGATCTTCAATAGCCAAACAGCAGCCAAAATCTATGACGAGCTTCCTGTATACCTTACGACCCAGCATATTATGATTTTTCGCTAAAGAGAGTATATGAGCAAATAAATTTGTAAACTGTGAGTTTAATCACAGTGGGCTTTTCTTTCTTTCATCTTGGTAATTATAAGACTTCTCAGAGCCTTTAATATATAATCAGCATCCTCAGAAAGGGAGAAGGTAGGCAGTGTCTCCTGAATTGTTCTGGACCGTGGAACCCCCATTTTTTCTTCTAAATTCCACTTAAGGCTATTCTGAGGACCACTTTTAGGGGATTCTGAAGTGGATTGAGAAAGCAGGTATATGGGCAGGTTGGAATTCAGGGGCCTTGTAATGGGCACAGTCTCAACCTAAATATACTAATACTTATGTCAGACAACTAATGTCAAACCCAGCGTGCTCGAGCTGGAGCCTCTGTGCATCTTATGCAGGTTGGGATGAACCTGTAGCCAGCTGGGACTTTTTCTGCTGGAGTCCTCAGGGGGTAGCCACAGCTAAAAGGGCTGGAGAATTTGGGAGCAAGAAGTAACTAAGGGTAATTTGCTGCAGCTGCTGGATTCTGAGATAAGAGAATCTACCTACCATATATATAGTATTTGGAGCTACCAATGATTTGCCTCTCCCTCCCAAAAAATAATTAAGCAGACCAGAGCTCACTGCAAAGACACCATCCACCCAAAACACTCACTCTTCCCTTTTGTATTTCATTTCTTTCTGAACGGGGGAGGGGGGTGATTCTGTTGCCATGAAGCTATATAGCTGAAGGCAAAATTGCAGCCTCTGACAAAGGTCACAGGGTGAGTCTGGAACTGTAAGAGTTAAATGTCATAAGCTACGTGTCTTCAAGATAATGTGCAGAGAATTACACTGATCACACTTTATAAATCGGCACAGTTCTCTGGTTGTGCTAATGGCACTTCCCTCTGTGAAGCTACTCAGTGTGAGACGCTAGGAAGAAAGCCCACACTCTGACTCCCACCCTGCTCTTAGCAAAAGCTGGTGTGGTTAGGAAGGGGTCTCCTGCTAAACACTGACAGACTCTTATTTAAACCCCCTCTTGTTTCTAGTTTCCCGAAACATAGAATCACAGTCCCCCTAATGTAAGGTTTGTCTAGGGAATCAAAACATCAAACATAAACGAAAGAGACAACCATCATTTCATCCCTAGAGAGAAGTGGCTTGGGAAAAGAAGAGGTGGGGGAGGAGATAAAAAATTCAGCTTTGCATTGTAACTTCTCAGGAACTGGTTTTCTTCTCTCTTCGAGCTAGAAGGTCTCGAGGGCAAGGATTGTCTTATTCATTGCTATATTCCCACTGTGCCCGCATGTGTCATGCACACAGCAGGCCCTCAATAAATATTTGTTTAATGATGGAGCTGAGATCCAAATGAAGACGATTCTTGCAGAAGGCTCAGTTTTGCCTGGTGGTTGATACAACAGTAGGAAGGAGAATGGAAGGAGGGTAGAGCATGTGCCCGACTCAGTGACTCCTACTAATTGGAGTTAGCTGGGTACTTTGGTATGTAGTAACATGAGATTTCAAAATCTTGGACTTGGCCACTCAGAGTACACAACTACACTAACAAGGCTCAGGTCCTCACCTTTATTCACAGGACATATTCTTGGATCAGATTGTGCCCCTTACAAAAGATCCTGCTTTCCCAAAACTAGTTCCCTAACCTAGCAGACACTGAGACCCTTTTCCAGAAGGCTCCATTCTGGACTAGTCCTAATCACATTGAACTACTTAAAAGTCATCTATTCCTCAAAGTTGATTCTCGCCATTGAATGTAACCTGAAAATAGACTTGCTACCACAGCATCCTGGTGGAGAGCTACTCCTGTGAGCTGGCCATTCTCCCTTTGCCTCTCCAAACCCATTAGTTGCCTTTCTCCACCTTCTTCTGAGCTCTGCGGTGCTGACCGCTGTGGACTACGCCACTGGGATCCCTTGTTCTCCAGTTTCCGCTGGGAGTTGGTCAATGGAAGACACCAGCAGGTGACCGGAGACTGAGAGGAAGGTGAAACTGTGGTATTTATTCCCCCAGACTCCTTTCCGTTGGGCCATGGTGGAGCAGCGGCTGCGCTGCTCCACCGAAGCCACAACTACAGCTCTCTCTCCGGTTTCCATCAGCAGCCCACCCCGCTTGCCTCTTCAGCCTGAGGGTACAATGCTTCCATCTACTGCTATTTTCTAGCTACTTCTTCTTCGCCGTTGGTTTTCCTTTACCCTGCTCACATTCCTATAAAGAGTTCTTTAAACTCTCCCCAAATAATCCCATCTGAGTATGCCATCTGTTTCCTTTATAGAACCCTGACTATATAAAATGGGGCCACAGCGCAGGAGCGTTCATTTTTCACTCCATCATATTTATACAGTCCATTTAACTGAATTTTTTTTATTTTTTTAGTTCCTCCATTTTCCTACTGAAATAGAACTTTATGTTAGAAGCTAATCCTACCCCATCCACTGAACTTTGGCCATCTCCTCACTCCAGCATAGAATCATGTGAGGTCCCAACTGCTGATTCTCTGAACCCATGATACTGTGCTTGGCTGACATGAAACCATCATCCAATTCTTATGCTCCTAATGCCATGCTTTCCCCACAGGTTGGAGATGTTTAGAACTGACATCTTTACACTATGGATCTTATACTCATAAACATAATAAATCTCTCTCTTAGATTTTTTTTTATGATCTTCAGTAAAATGTTATAATTTTTCCCTAAGGTGTTGCATATAGTATTCCTAAGCCATTTGCAGTTTTCATTTGCTCTTAAAATTAATGTGTATTTTATATTATATTTCTAATTGTTTATGAAATATATGTACATTTCTATTTTTATATACATATTTTTATTCTTATATTGATTTTTATATTCACCAACATTACTGATCTCTCTTATTAGTAGTAATGATTATAAGTAGATTATTTTGGAGCGTCTATGTAAACAATCATATTGTTTAAAAACAATGATCTTTTTGTTTTCTTTCTTTTTAATTCTCATACCTTTAATTTCTTTACCATGTTTTATTGTGCTGGTTGAAGTTTCCAATATAGTGTGGGACAAAGAGATGAGAATAGACATTCGTATCTTTCTCATAACCTTAAAGAAAATACTTTTATATTAGTTACATCAATTATGATGCTTGCTGTCATTTTTCAAAAGATATTCTTTATCAGGTTAAACGATTGATTTCCTGATTAACCAAGAGGTATTCTTTTTAATCAAAAGAAAATGTAAATGACTTTATCAATTACTTTATCAAATTTAATTTCTTCATTTATTTTCATTAAAAATACTTTTTCCCCCTTTTTAATGTGTTAATGGGGTAAATTAGATTAAGAGACACTCTGATATTAAACATCTTTCTGTACCTGGGATATAATCTCCCTTGGTCATTTTGTCACATTAATTTATGCTCATCACATTCACAGTTGGTACAAAGCTTAAAGTGACAGTGAATATGGTGAAGAACTAGATTTAATCACCAAATATCTCCACTGTTATACTTGTACCAAGAATGGATGCTTGGTACGTATGTGTTGAATAAATAAATAAACAAATGAGTTAAAATTGACAGGAATACTTAAATGGGTTGGAAGAATGGATCAGACCTAATACGATAAAATAAGGTGATAAAAATGTAAATTACTGCACCTAAGTCTCTAAGACAGCTGCGAAAGGACAAGACTAAGGAAAACGTGGCTAAGAAAATATGGGTGGAATAGCTAAGGAACTGACCTTGATGGTAAGCTCAACTGTAAGACAATCACATGATGGGGAAGCTGAAGAACAAATTCAACCCTGGGCTTCATTGCCAGCATCTGACGCAATGCGGCTGCTTACCCCTTTGTACTGGTGTCCTGTGCTTGTCATAGGACTCTGGAGCAATCCCTTCACGTTTCCAAATAGCTCTTGCTGGCACCCAGAATCCATTTGGGGTAGATGAAGCATCTGGAAACCATGAAGAAACTGTCGCTGTTTTGCAGGGAGTTTATAAGATTTAGGATCTTCAGGTAGTTTTATTGAAATAATTAGCACCATCAAGCAGAAGAGGAATTAGATGCTGTTATAGGATTCCAAAGGGTCAATAAGAATACTTAATGAGGAAATTGGATTTGTTTAATATAATGAAAACTTCTCAGATAAGTGAAGTGCTTTGTGGTGAACAGAACCACCTCATGAAGTGCTGGCTTCTTCTGTATTAGATGTGCACTGCTCATAGCGGGGCTACCATTTATCCAGGATATTATGGTGACAAGGCACACTCAAAGTAGAGTTCTGAGAATGGCTGCTCAGGTCCCTTTGAATTTCAAAGTTATATAAACTCATGACTAGCTAGTTATTGTCATGTAGCTACACATCACATGTGATACAGACAGACAAACAAAAAGTCTTAATCAGCATGGACT
>NW_024342471.1:11655491-11769172 GCF_902729225.1 Pteropus medius | reverse complement strand
CACAAATAATAAAACTCTTAAAACTATGAACTATAGTCTCATAGTCCCAATTTCATCAGAAATAGAAGATTTGCATGTCTTCAGCAACTGATCAATGTGCTGATATAAATCCACTTTTGACAGCTTAGAATGGCTCGATTAAAAAGCTTACTATTAGATATTCATTTTGCATATAAAATAAGCCTAAGCTTATTCTGCAGCCAGAAATGCTTTGGCTCTGCCTAAAGTGGATGGACAAGGCAGAAAGAAATGGCTTCATTTTATGCTTTGATCAGAGCTTGTCCTAACTCCAGAACAGCAGCACAGGCATGGAACTTTCTAGTCACCTGTAATATTTTTCCCTAGAGACAACACCGAAGATTTCAATTTCTGAACTTTTGAAGAGGAGACATAGTTTTAGATGATAATTATTATTGCACAACTATTTTTTTAAATACAAGAAATTTGAGGAAAGAAAACCTCTTAGAAGTCCCCGAATCTAACGAGTCAGTTTCATTTTCTCTTCCTTTCAAATTCAACCTCTTGGTTAATCAGGAAAACAATTGTTTTAACTATCACATATGGGTATAAATTTATATTATTTTCTCATTAAAATTATAACCTAAGTATGTTCCAATTCTGTTGTCTACAAAAGAGTTTTTTTTTTAATTTTGAAATAATTACTATACACTAAATCAGATTTTGGCAAACTTTTTCTTAAAGAGCCACTTAGTTTTAGACTTTGCGGGCCATGTGGTCTCTGTGACAAATATTCAATTCTGCTGTTGTAACATAAAAGCAGTCATACACAATATGTGAACAAATGGGCATAGTTGTATTTCAATAAAGCTTCATTTACAAAAACATAGCATCAGAAGCATAAGGACTGGATAACGGTTTAGGCTAGCCAAGTGGCAAGTTGAGAGCTATAGTTTCAACACCAAAAGCATGGTTCATAAAAGGGCCAAAAAATCATAAACTGAACCTCATCAAAATTAAAAAAATCTTTCTCTGTGAAATATCCTGTTAAGGGGATGAAAAGACAAGTTATACATTGAGAGAAGATATTTGAAAACCATATATCTGACAAAATATTAACATCTAGAATATATAAAGTACCCTCAAAAGAATAAAAAATAACCAACAATCAATCAGAAAATAGGCAAAAGACATCAACAGATATGTCACTGAAAAGGATACACAGATGGCAAGTAAACATATTAAAACATGTTCAGCTTCATTAACCATTAGGATAATGCAAACAAAAACCACAATGTGATATTACCACGCACCCATCAGAATGGATAAAAAAAATTTCAATTGTTACAAGACCCGAAGCAGGAAGAATGCAGAGAAATGTGATCACTCATATTTTGCTGGTGGGCCTTGTCTATGGCCAAGCCACCCCGAACAAGCCTGACCCTGTCTGATCTCAGAAGCTAAGCAGGGTTGGGCCTGGTTAGTACTTGGATGGGAGACCAATAGGAAGACCAGGTGCTGTAGGCCTTAAATAATAAAAAGTAAGGGATTGTAAACTGGCAAGTTCCTTGCAATCTGTGAGGTCAACCAAGGGTCGCCTCGCCTGAAAAAGGAATAATAATAAATAAATTTAATACATTTAATAAAATAAAATAAAATTATAGCAATCGAGAACAGATTGGTGATCACTAAGGTTTTAGGATGGGAGATGGGGTGGGTTGGGAGCAGAAAGGAAATAGATGTGATTATAAAAGAGCAACCAGTTCCCCGTGGTGACTAAGCTGTTCTATGTCTTGACTGGGTGATGGATACAGAAACTTATGCATATGATAAAATTATTACACAACTAAATACACACATGTGATAAAATAGTATAGAACTAAATACACTCATACACACCCAGAAAGGAGTAAGAGTAAAACTGAGGAAATCTGAACAAGATCGGTGGAGTATATTTATGTCGACATCCTGGTTGTGATATTGCACCATGGTTTTGCAATCTGTTATCATTGCGTAAACTGAGGAAAGAGTACATGGGATCTCTCTGAATTATTTCTTATAACTTCATATATGAATGTACAATTATCTCAAAATTAAACATTTGATTAAAAACAGAGAGGAGGGATGCTCAGAGGAATAGATTTTTATTTCCAATGACAAATAGGTAAGGACATGTGGATGAGCCCAGCACACAATGATTAAAGGGCCCTCAGCCATCGGCAAGCTAGCAAGACAAGTCAGTGTAATGGAGGAAGTATTTTTCAAACCTTAAGCCTGTTCATTTTAATTCTTCTCTTTAAATCACATGTCTTTGCAGTCTTCTCTAAGGTAGAAATTTATCATTAAACTTGAAAATTAAGTTTGGGAAAGAGAGAGGATATTCTGTATTCTTTTAACATATTAAGAACCAGACCTGGAGGAATCCAATAGAGTTTCTCTAAGGGGAAGTTGAGATTTCTGTCCTGAATCATTTCTTTTTACCTTCCCAAATTTACTCTGCACCTTCTCCACGCTGCTGGGTCTCCCAGGGGACTACTTATAAGGAGTCTAACAACCAATTCCCTTCGCCTTAGCTTCTTGTTGGGTTCACCAACTGGAGGACAGCAGGGGAGCAGAAGATAGGAAGAGAATGAGGTTGGGTATTTGTTCCCTTAGCTCCCTCACTGCCAAGTCATCCTGAGTGGGCCATGTCCCTCTGTCATCGGTCACAGCTCCTGCCAGATCTCCCTCCCCATGCAGTTATCCTAGACACTTCCGGTGGCTGCCCCTTCCTTTTGCTTCTTCAGACCTGGAGGTGGTATCAGCTTCCCACTGTCTCTAGCCCCATTATTCTCTGCACTATTCCCTGTTATTTCCTTGACTCTAGACCTTCAGAACTGGTCTCTCTGTTAAACTATCTTCAAACATCTCTTATCCTGTTTCAAGGTGTCATCTCTTTCCTAAACGCTCCTTAAAAGATAAAATTTCTCTCTGTACTAACTCGGCTAGGCCATAAGACTCGTTGTCCTAAGATAATAGGATAACTACTTAGGGGAAGTTTTTAAAACCCTGTTGGTTCCAGTTTGTGGAGAGAAAGGAATCAAAGGCAGATTTCCCACCCCCAATCCTCCTGCCACCAATTCTGGGCTGGGGATGAGGGTCAGTGAGGTGGCCACATCAAAATAAACCTGACGGCACTACTACAGTCAAGCAGATGTTTGACAAATGATATCTGTCAGACAATTTGTTATGCTCGCCCCACATTTAGATTTGCATTTTATCTATTTTCTCATTTAACCTTTACACTGAGGATCACATTAAACCCTCCATTTTACATATGACAGGACACAGCTCAGAAGCTCCCTAAAATTTACAGCAAACAAATGATGAAGCCAGGACTTGAACCCTGGTCTTTCTAGCTACCAAGCTTGCACACACTTTACTTCCCTATAAAAACAGCAGATTCACTAAGATTATTATATTAGTCTGATCCAGCTGCTATAACAAAATACCAGACTAGGCGGCTTAACAACAGTTATTTCTCACAGTTCTGAAGGCTAGGAAGTCCAAGTTCAAGGTACTGGCGAGGTAGGTTTCATTCTGAGCCTTCATCTCTTGGCTTATGAGTGGCCAGCATCACTCTGTGTGCTCACATGACCTCTTCTTTGTGCACAGAAAGAGCAAGCTCTCTATTGTTTTTTCTTATAAGGACACTAGTCGCATCAGATAAAGGTCCCACCCTCATGATCTCATTTAACCTTAATCACCCCTGTAAAAGCTGCATCTCCAAATACAGCCACACTTAGGGTTAGAACTTCAATATGAATTGGGAGTGGTAGGGGAAGGGGACACAAACATTCAGTTTGTAACAATTACCCAGGTTTTGTTTTTAAAAGGAATAACCAGAATGACTTATTCTATTTATAGAAGCTCAGAAAGCATACCTATTATAAAAGTTTTCAACTTAAATTTAAGTCTTGCGTTCCCTTTAATATGTTGACAAGAAATCCAGTATTTTCCTCTTGGGGTTACCCACTGTCCCCCTTCCCAATCTTTCCAACTTCAGGGTCTCAGCAGTCAAAGCAGCCCACAACTGAATGAGAAGCCCATTGGCATGAGGTCAGTCTGTGATACCCACCTCTTCTCATGGCCACTCGGTGATGCTGCTGAAAGTTGGGTGACTTTCGACATTCCCAGGATGCTAATGACCCACCCCACAACAGTTCATCACAGGTCCAGAGGGAGGGCTGGAGACCATGGATATCATCATGCCCTATCACCAGTCTGAAGGGAAGGAAATTTTCGGCTTTCTGCTGACTCTCTACTAAAGCCACCAAAACTCAACCACAGAATGTGTCTGAACTTCGTATTGCTCCTAGAAAGGAAAAAGGAAGTGGTTGAAGAAAGGATGGAATTAAAAGCAAATTAAAAAAAAAATCTGAAACAGCTGTGTTTTAGAAAGCAAACCTCCTAGGCATGCATGGTTTGTATCTCCAGCAGACCTGCTCCAAAATTCAAAAATGAGAGTGACCGGGTCACAGATTTATTAAGAAAAGATACAAAAGAGCACCTTATTCTACAAAAACAAAAACACTGTAATTTTATGGGTCAGATCTAACTTATAAGTCAAAAGGCTCTTGGTCCTCTTCCAATTCAGTAACTGAGGTATGTCTTGATTAATTAATCAAATTCTCTCTCTCTCTCTCTCCCTCTCTCTCTCTCTCTCTGTCTCTCTCTCCCTCTCTCTGTCTCTCTCTCATGCACAAACTTGAAAAGAAATTTCTTAACTCTGGGTGGCAGAAAGAGAAAATAGAAATACAGGCCTTCAATAAGAGATGAACCCCTCTCTGTCCAAAAACACCCATCCCTCTTCCAACATTCTATTATAAAATTGCACATAGACAAAGCATACTTGAGAGTCTACCAGTCAAGTGGAGATCAAGAGACAGGTAACATTTCTGAGTAACAAGGTCCTTAGCTATGTATTGCGTTTTGGAGCACACACAGAAAGCCTTATCTCTATCCATCGTTATAGCTCACAGGTGAGCGAGGGTGACAGCCATGGACTTGCAAATCCCAACACAGAGCAACTGATGAATCTAAAGAACTAAGTGATCAGGGATACCAGAGGCAGGACTTTCTAACTACCTAGTAGCAGTCAAGAAAGGGTCCTCAAAGACATATGTTTAAGATAAGTATGATGAATAGGAATTCTTCTCCCACTAGAATCTTGTCTTTGAATTGCTTTAGGAATTTGCCTAAATAAGTGTGTGTGCATGGCATGCACACAAGTGAATTTAAATAAATAAATAAATAAATAAATAAATAAATAAATAAATAAATAAATAAATAAATAGATAGATAGATAGATAAATAAATAAATAAATAAAACATATCTACAAATAAAAATGAGTAATAAAACTACACGACTCTAAACACATATGAAAGTTTATGTATCCCATAAAGGTAAAAGCTCTACTCTTTGCTAATTATCCAACCCATCATGGCACTTGGACCAGATAAAATTTCTCCCAGGAGTCTTCATAAAGAAAACAATGTGTACTATAATAAATACCACTTTACAGCATCATTAAAAGGGATATAAGTAACAGCTTCATAGATCTGTTTTATTTTTATCAGGACCTCAAAAGGCCGTTTATTGGAAGCAGATCTCCAGGGAACCAGTAGCCTATCCAGGTGCCCCGCTTTCCACGGGCCGAGTTTCTTTCAAGGAAATGGAATCTTTTAGAAGATTTAGAAGACGGGATGAATTGCAAACCCTCTAAACAAGAAATCCTTTTTAAATACTACCTCTCTCCAGAGACTGTAAAAGAAACTGAGGCCCACGATCGCTAGATCATACTTGTTGGTCATACTAATGAGTGAGGAAGTTATCATATGCTGTCCTTGAAGTGGCCAGAAGCACACAGACAGCCGTACAGGAGAGTGTCACATCATTTTGTGAGAAGCGAGGTGATGAAGAGGGAGATGACCTCCAACGAATGGAGAGAACAATCAAGAATCTTCTCTTATGGACCGGATGAAAGAGGGTGAGTACAATGTGAAGGGGAAGAGCAGTGAGGGGAAAAAATATGACGAGGACTACCCAGGTACTTCTTCTTGTAGTACAACATCCTCTACCACTTTTATTCAACCAACGGCAAGGAACTCATCAACTCTCAAACAGTCTAAAAGAGCATTCATTTAATACACATTTCCTGAGCACCTGCTGTCCGTCATAAAATGTACCAGTTACTAAGATATTGGAGGCACATAAGACCTGATTTCTGCCCTTAAAAAAATGCAAATAACTTAGAATAAATACCTCTAAGTCTTGCCTCTTTTGTAGTTCCATCGCTAAGCATGGGCCAGAAAAAAGACACCTGCACGCCTGAATGGAATTCCTAAGGTTCTCCATGGAGATCACAAGATGTGCCCAGATTCCCAGAGATGTTCAAGGGTGAGCAGCGGACCCTTGTGCACTCTGAGTAATAAAACCACACCACAAGGAAGACAGATGAAGGATTATGAGGTCAAGGGAAAACATCTCCACCTGCCTCCTCAGTCCCAACCCTTACACTGATAAAGCCTCTCTCTAATTAATCATCTGTGCTGGTAAATGTCCACTGATCCTATTAAACAATAGGGCTGGGTGGAAGTGATGGGCCAGCATCGCTGCTAAGACCTCCCAACCCTCATTAATAAATTTAATAGTGGCACCGAGCTATCTCAGGAGTGCAGTAGGTTATAAGCTGTGCCTTTCCTTGGGGTATAATTTCATGTTCTTGCTCTGTGCGGAAGTAATGTATTTATTCCAAGTTAATTTTTTTTTTCCTAAAGTTGGTTAGCTGTGCTCCTTGGGTGCTATCCTAAATTGACAAATTCCAGGCTGCTGGGGCTTGTCATCTGGAGGAAGAAAAATTTGAGAAGCCAGTGATCAATCTGTATTGTGTGAAGATTAACATGCCTGCCCCTGGGGTTAACCGGACCTACATGCAAATTGAATCGAAACGTTCAGAAAGTGCTCCTAATCGTGCCTGCTGTGATGATAAATCCTATGTTTGTTTACGACTCTTTGAATCACCAAACAGCAGGTGACTGGAAGAGACAGGGGTCAACAAAGTGGAAATGAACTGCTACCCTGGTTAGGTGGCGGGCAACCAATGAACAGAAGCAAGCCCAGGTAATCACAGGTCCAGAAAAACCTGCCCATGCTTCCTCCAGCAGAGGGCTTGAGCTCATGGTCTCGTCCTGGTCCTGGGGATGGGCAGCGGTTCACCAACAAGTCCAAGGGGGCACAGGGGATGTCAAGAGCGGGGATGAGATACGTGAGCAAGGCCCTTATTAGCCCTTCCTCAAATATCAGTCCACAGATTTATTTCAAGGACTTTGGGGAAACAAGCTCCCAAAAGCAGCAGATGTGGGCAGACTGATGGAGCACTGCACAGTTAGATGGGGACCAGAAGCACAGCCCAGCTACGTGGCCTCACTGGACCATGTGGTTGAGTTCAGCATCCTTCCAGCCGCCTTGCGTGTCTGTGTGTACGTCCATCTTCACCTTGGTGTGGTGTGTGACATCTGTGTGAATGTGGGAATGACTCATTCATTCAGTGTGGGAGGTGAGTGTGTGTGTCCCTGTGTATCTGAGCGGATATATAGCTTGCGTTCCTTATTTATGAACTAGCAATGCTTAGCTTCAGAGTCGGCTGTTTTAAAAATTAACCTAAGTCAATAGTTTGTGTCTCAAAATACGTTTTCCTGAAGAAATAACACTCCAGCAAGACTCTAATTGTTTCAGAAGTTCATAACTTAACCTGAGGAACACAGTGTTGAACCACATTGTGGGTGGGTCCCATTATCATACAATTAGAATAGGATTCAACTAAATACAGCATCAAGTTTTTAATGCCGAGCTAAGTGGCTTGGACTTCATTACATGGGTCAGTGGTTCCCAGACTTTTATTTCAAGTACCAAAAACAATTTTTTGAAAAGATCAGGGGACTAGCATTTAGTAGCCAACTTTTTTATTCTGCCTAGTAAGGACTTTAACAACACAAAAAAACATCAGCAGCAGAAACAACAAAACCAGCTACTCTCATTATTTCATGAAAGAAAGGACATTTTTAGCACCAAAAAAGTAGGAGGATATAAATTTTAGTAAAGGAAAAAAAAAAGAAAGAAAGAAAGAGAGGGAAGTATAGTTTTACAAATTTAATAGATTTACCTTTAAGAAAGCCTGACCACATAAACTCTGCCCATTCGCCTCTTTTTGGCTGTGAACCTGTGAACCCCTCATGGTCAAGTGTACTATTGCTTAGACATGGCTTTGGGGAACTAATGGCTTCAGGGAACCCTAAGCATTCCCACAGCCTGATTAGAGTTTTGTGGTAAAGGACAGACATAAAACAATCATTGATTATGCTCTTGGATTCTGTGGGTCAGGCTTTGGATAGGGCGCAAGGATGGCTTGATTCTGCTCCACAATCTCGGGAGTCTCAGACTCTAAGGCTGCAAACTGGGTCCATCTGGAGGCACACTCATTCACATTTCTGTTGGCTGATGCTGGATGACAACTGGGCGATCTCAGCATCTCTCCTTGGTCCCTCCGCATGGGCTAATTTAAGCTCCCTCACAGCACCAAGACTGGGTTCCCAGGGGACAGGAGCTGTAGCCTTTTAAGGACTTAGCCTTGAAGTCACAAGATATCGTTTGCACCAGAAACTTTTTTGGCACCAGGGACCGGTGCTCTTATGAGAATCTAATGCCTGATGATCAGAGGTGGAGCAGAGGCGGTGATGCTAGGGCTGGGGAGCAGCTGAAAATACAAATGAAGCTTCGCTCACTTGCCTGCCACTCGCCTCCTGCTGTGAGGCCCACTTCCTAACAGGCCACAGACTGGTACTAGTCCGTGGCCCAGGGATTGGGAACCCCTCATGTGCACCATTATCTGTTGGTTGTAACTATCATAAACCCCTGCCTAGATTCAAGGAGGAGGGAGCACAGATCCCTCATCTTTCAGTGAAAGAGTATATATGAAAGTGGATGTGTGCAGCCATTTTTGGAAAATGCAATCTGCCACAGAGCCCATACAAAAATCATTACCTCTCAATCTCTCTCTTTCTCCAGGCAAGTAGGCAAGGTAAGGGAAAATTTGTTCTCCAACTTGGAGCATTGTTCTTCTGCACTGGATTGCAACTCATACTATTGGCTCTTCTGGGTCTCCAGCTCGCGTTTGACAGATCGTGGAGCTTCTCAGCCTCCGTAATAGTGTGAGCCAATTCCTTATGACAGATAGGTAGATTAGGTAGATAGGTAGGTAGGCAGATATATAGATAGATGATAGATAGATAGATTTCCTATTAGTTCTGTTTCTCCTGAGAACCCTAATACATTTATATATGTGTGTACATATGTATATCTCAAACCCACACACACACACACATACTCACGCACCACAACACCACAACACCATAGCTTCACATTCAATTCTAGCAGGTCCATTAATCCCCTGAGGGTCACTGTGAACACCAGATAAGAACCCTCCCTGCCCACAGTGTTTCCTTGTGCCTAATATTGCTGGCTTTCAAATACAGTTTCTCCAATTGCACTACAGTGGAATAAGCACTGAATATAGAGTCACAGCCACCAAAGTCAAGACCCAGGACCTCTATTGCCCAGTTAGTGGTATCCCATGTGTCATGTAATCTCCCTAGGCTTTTGTTTGCTCATCAGCTAAATTGACACCATTATATTTGTTTAATAGAATAGTAGTCCATGCTTACTTACTCTTCTCTTTTGGCCTCTCTTCTCCGTTCCCCGTTTCCCTACTCAGCAAGTATTTTGCAGCTGGTCTCAGCCTCAGCCTCCTCTGCCCACTCCCTTTCTCTCCGCCACAGACCTCACTGGCCACAGACCCTGCCTAGGAAATCATCTCTGGCTCTACTTAAAGGGAAGACGAGGCAGGATTTGAAGTCAGGCCACCACATCGAGTCCCACACACTAGTTATGGACTAAAGGGGATGGAGCTGAGTAAAAATAAATTGCAATTTCAGGACGTAGGTAGAGGGTGGTTTTTAAAGGATTTGCTAATCTTTTCCTCTTGTAGTTCAGAGAATTTATTAGGATAGGCAGAGACACAGGTATTGACTTCATTGAAAATATGATATGATGCAACTGAATAAATGCTGCCCGGGGTCGAGCTACACCCCTCACAAGCTGTGCGAGTTACTTAACCTCGCTGTGTCTCAGCTTTCTCAACGTGAAGGTAATAACAGCACTTACCACACGCGGTTATTAGGAATAAAAACTGAAACAATGCCTTAAAAGTCCATGGCACAGTCTAGCACAATGGTTCTCAAACTTTAGCACAGGTCAGAATCACCTGTAGGGTTGTGAAAACACAGATTCCTGGGTGTGGCTCCCAGAGTTTTTGATTTATTAGGTTTAAGATCCTCTCCAAGATTTTGCATTTCTAACAAGTTTTCAGGTAATGATAATGCTGCTGATTTGAGACCACACTTTGAGAACCACTAGTCTAGTACGTTGTGATGATAATGATGATGATGATGTCGATGATTACATAAATAACAAAGTAAATTATAAATTTGTTCTACATAACTTGATAAAACGTTTTAGTATGTCCCATGTTAGAGTCTGGCAACTATTGATAAAGTCTGCTGCAGTTCAAATATGTTGGACTTTACATTTGGTATAAAGGTCTTAGAATACGAATCATATGTAAATGGATCATGCAAAATCCGTATGGACCATTAGTGGAGAGAAGAGATTTTTGCTGAGAGAGGAAAAGAACTGAGCAAGAACTTGGTTCTCTCTGGTTTTCAGAGATTTCCTTTGCAAAATGATAAGATTGAATTAAATTATCTCCAAGATCCAGCCCAGTTTCTCCAAGCAGAGATTCTATAATAAATTATAATCTAAAGCAGACTGAGAACAACCAGTCCTGCCCCCAGAAAGATAGTTGCTGTCCAGAGCCCTTGGCTCAGGCCCCAGGAGACCTCAGAAGCGATGTTCCCTTCCATTCAAGACCAGTATCACTTAACAGGTGAAGTCTCTATGGAGCCTGAAGAAGCTGGATGCTTGCTGCAGAAGGGATGGGCAATTTTCTGCCCTGAGGGTCTGTGAAGGAGATCACCAGTCCTTATTTCTCTCTTCCCAGAGACTGAGATGGGGAATTGAGTTCAGTGCAATGTTTTGGGGGAAATAACTTTACAAGCCTCACATCTGAAATGAAGGAAAGAGAAAGGCCTGGAGTCATGTTCATCCTGGTGGTGTGACTGCCATGATACCAGAACCCAGAGAAGCTCCAGCCCCTATGACTTGATCCTTCCTGACAGGAGGTTATGTTTTCTCTTTTTCATTGTCTATTCTTGAGACAGAAACAATAGACCAGCCCTCCCAGATCCTTGAAAGGGAGGCCTTTTGTATTTCCTTTGTGAGTACCTGGCGTGAGACCTGTACACATAGTAACGCTAAGCAAATACTTTTTGAATGAATGAATGAATGAATGAATGAATGACCATTCATCTTAGGAAGGCATTGGTGTTGAATTTCCCTATTAATCTAAAAGTCTATAATAATAACTAACTTATAGTGAGCACTTTTTATATGCCTGGAATTATTCTAAGCACTTTCAACTAATCACCTCCCTCTCAAGATAGTCCTATGAGGTTGAGTATTGTCATTATCACCTCATTATTCAGATGGGAAAACTGAGAGTCAAGATTACACAGTCAAAATGTGGTAGGACAGAGATTTGAGCCCAGGCAGGCTGTTCCTTTGGGTAGCATTTGGGGTGATTCTCTGGCTTCTATCCAAATGCACACAAGTCACCGAGCCACTAGTAAATGCCATTCTGGACACTTTTCTGTCCCCATCTTCATGATTTCTTGCATGCTCCATGCATCTGCCTCTGTCATCTCATCCACCTGTACAGACCGACACAGCATGAAGGAAAGGGGGCAGAAAAATGTTCTCGAGGCCTAGCTACAGAGCTGAGGTCTCAAGAACAATTGGAAGGAAAAGGGACGGTGACAACCCCTCAGTCTATTACTTTTCTTTTTTTTTTTCTAATCTTGCAGGAAGCTGTTCCTCATGGCAGTTCTCCTTAACAGCTTCTGCTTTCATTCTTCTTTCCCAAAAAAAAAAGCTTTCTGGAAAAAAGCTTAACTTCCGCATTATTTGATAGCTCTCTGGCCACTCCTACCAAATCTCAGTAGATTCATTAGTCAAATGAGGAGAATAAACTAACCTATCAGATAAGCCTGAAAAAGGGATCCCAGCTAGACATACAAGAGCACAGATATACAGGCTCATGCTTTAAAGAAATATAATCTTTCCTTCATTGAACAACACTTGCTTGACAATATCCCTTTATTATAGATCCGTCGATTCCTTAAAATAATAAAACAAATCCAGTTCCCCCACATACCCATTAATAATAATATTAATTCTGAAAGCAGTGGTAAAAAAATTTTTCAGATCTACAGGCATTTTTTTTAAATCTGTGATCGCTGAATGGCTACGAAATTTTGAGTTCTCTCTTTAGCAAGTAAAGCCCCATTTTGGCCTACTTTGATCAGCTTTTGCATATAGCTTGCCCTTTGTATGCAGATACAGAAGAGTGAGTCGCCCTCATCACACAGCAAAGCCCTGAAGGGCCACCTTTTTGATGGCTGTCCACAAATCAGGGCTACTGACATCCTAGGATGGACATTGTCTACGTAGACACAATGTCAATCAAAAGAGTTAAATATTGGGTCAGAATGCAGCAAAATGCTCACACTAAGCATCTTAGGCCGTTTCCTCATATCTACCATTTCTTTTTTTTTTTTTTTGATTCAGAAGATATGGAAGCTTTGGAGGTTGCCCTTCTGGTTGCTTTCTGAAGCCTAAACTCCTAAATTCAACTTTCTACCTTATTCTCACACCAAAAGACAGCCTTCTCCTGTGTCTGCCTGGGGTAAAATTCCCTAAGTGACTGCACACATGGAGTCACTCTGAATAGATATGTAGAGTCTCAGTTAATCGAAAGATCCTTATCTGCCTTCCTCAGTTTGGATATTCTAGGCAATGATTAGAACCAATGTCTAAACAGAAGATATAATCTTTGTGGTGTTGTCGTTTTTTCCAAGGGCCTAGACGAAAATGAAATTAGATATTCCGAAGTCAAGCTACCTATTATTTAGTTAATAATTTCTAATTCCAAAAATACTCCAAATCCAGTTTAAGGATATTCACTGTCTAGTTAAAAGTGTTGAATCAAATAAGTTTTCTCCATACAAGAGCATCTGGAGAATTTGGTTATTTCTCTGTTGAGGTAAATTAGTGATCTTTGTATTACTTTTTTAAAGTAAAAGTAAAGTTTTTAAGAAGCTTTAAAAAATCCTGATCCCAGCCCCACCCACAGAGATCTTGTTCTAGGGTGGAGTGACCACACGGGTATTTGTCAAGATTCCCAACTGAATCTAGTGTGCATCTTGGACTGAGAACCACTATCTACTGATCCTAACTCTGCTGTATGGTAATCTACCACAATTACTACACCCACAAAGAGCAGATCTCTCTTCTATCCGTAATTGGGTTGTTATTTACTTGCTTCCCATGAGCATCAAAAACTGAATCTTCAAACTTTAGTGCCTACAGAAAATCTTCAAGATGCTAATGAATTAGCCAACTGGTACATCACATAATGCGGGATGCCCTTCTGGATTAAGGCAGCTGCATCCATCATGTAGCAGCATCCTGGCACAGGCCTTCAATTCTGACTCTCCCAGGGTCAGACCTAGGCTAGGAAGTGCTGACCATTTGTATAATGAATGGGGGGCGGCGGCGGGGAAGGTAACGCTGTCTTCGTTTTTCAGTAAACAGGAAAGACTTTTTCCACCCGTTTTCTTCCTGGGCAGGAGGACATGGAGATAAATAAGACAGGTAAGTGGGGACCAGATGAAGAAAGGCCTAGTGATGAATGTTCAGTCTCATTCTGAAGGCAAGGAGATGGCATTGATGGATTTTAATTGGGGTGAAGTGTGACATGATCAAATTTTTATTTTACAAAGATCACCAGGCTGTAGTGTGGAGTTTGGAGAAAACTGGGGGACGGTGGAGGTGGCTGGGGATAGATGGTTATTGAAGCTATTTTAGCAAGACATTTACGTGTCCTGGACAAAGGAAGCTGCTGCCTAGAACAAGTTTTGTTTGTTTTATTTTGTTTTTGAATAAAGTGTTTAAGAAGGGAAAGCGGCAGGATTTGGGGACAAATGTGTTATGGGGGCTGAGGAAGAGGAAAAGAAGTATTCAGCTTTCTGGCTGAAGACACTGCAGTGAATGGGGACGTGGTTCATCAGATTGGAGAACACAACAGGAGACAAGCAAATTTCTCAGTGAAACACGGAGTTCTGTTTTTGACTTACTGAGAGTAAAATGTTAAGGGGCATTTGTAGTGAGATATTGAGCCTTCTTCAGATTCTCAGCACACAATCCATGCACTCACTCAAAACCTTGGCTTCAGCTGGGATGGCAGATTCATTGTCTTTGTAACCAAGGGAATAGAATTGGTTCTAAGTCTAAAGAAATATTGGAAAATGTTTCAGTAAGGGGAAAAAAATGTGCCATCTCATATCCATTAGGATGGCTACTGTAAAAATAAAAATAAAATGGAAAATAACAAGTGTTGGCAAGGGTGTGGAGAAATTGAAAGTTTTGTTCATAGTTGGTGGGAATATAAAATGATGCAGCTGCTGTAGAAAACAGTATGGGAATTTCTCAAAAAAAAAAATTAAGCCTCTCGTACAATTACTATATGATTCAGCAATCCCTCTTCTGGGTATATATACAAAAGAATTGAAATCAGGGACTCAAAGAGATATGTGTACATCCATATTCATAGCAGCATTATTCTCACTAACCAAGAGGTGGAAACAACCCACGTGTTCATCGATCAACGAATGGGTAAAATGTGGTGTACACATACCGTGAGTTATTAGTCTGCTTTAAAAAAAAAAAGGAAGGAGATTCTGATACATGCTATGACATTGAACCTTGAGGGTATTCTGCTGCATAAAATAAGCCGGTCGCAAAGGCCAACTTCTGTACGATTCCACTTACATGAGGCAGAGGAGCCAAATTCATAGAGACGGCAAATAGAACAGTGGTTGATAGGGGTTGTGGAAAGAGAGAAATGGGAGTCGGTGTTTAACGAGTACGGTGTCCGTTTTGCAAGATGAAAGGAGCTCAGTGGCGGGATGATAGTGATCGCGGCACGACAGTGTATTTGGTGCCACTAAACCCTACACTTAAAAATGGTTGAGATGGTAAATTTTATGTGTATTGTGCCACCCATTTTAAAAAGTAAGTAAGTTTAGACATGGATTATTTCCATGAATCCGCTGTTCTTTGGTATTCTCAACTCTCTGCCAGACAGACCGCTGGATTATACAATCATTGTTTTAATAACAGAAAGTGTTCCCAAACTTTCCCTGATTATGGAAGCCCAGCCAATGGCTGACTTCACCATCCTCTCCTAACCTGCTGGAAACTAAAGGAATAATTGCTTTATCTATTCGGACTGACCAGTGACTTACTATGGACTGACTCTAGATCAGGTTGAATGGCAGTCTCCCATTTCTACAGAAATGATCAAACTCACCCCATACCATAAAAAAAAGTAGAACTTTCCAAGTTTGAAGATTATAGACTCAGGTACCACCTCTCCATCAGAGCCTGGGCGCCTGAGACCTCAGTCTGGTCCACACTGTAGAAATGTGGGAAAGGACAACTTACAATGAGGCAGCCACAGCAGAAGAAGGGGCGTTAGATGAGACCCGGCAGTCTGCCAAGGGACCCTCAAGATGAGAATCTCTTAGCTAATGTGGATGCTAGTTTATCCAGAACAGGTCCTCACATTTAAGTGATTGGTCATTGCAATTATTACTTTTACCCTGGAAAATACTGAAGAGAAAATGTCAGGGGAGGAAATTATAAGTCATATAAGATCTTAATGTCATGGATATAAGGAAAGGAGGCTCAAGCTTTAGAGTCCACAAATGTATGTATGTGTGTCTGTGTGTGTCTGTGTATAGACACACATGTCTGAAGCACAGGAAAGAGATTTGGGATAAAGACAGAGATTGGGCACCAAAAAGAGAAATGGCATAGGAAGAGGGAATCACTTAGGGAGGGTGTGTTGAATGAGAGAAAGATCTAGAAGGGAGCTCTAAGGAATCCTAACACCAATGGAAGACAGGGAACAGGCATCTAGAGAAGACTCAGACGGAGCAGACAGTAGAGTGAGAGGAAAACAAGGAACTGTGTGTTGGATTAGTTTGCTAAGGCTGCCAAAATAAAGTGCAGAAACTGGTGGCTTAAACAATAGAAATGGATTGTCTCACAGTTCCAGAAGCTACAAGTCCAAAATCGAGTGTCTGTCAGCAGGTTCCTTATGAAAGCTGTGAGGGAAGAATCTATTTCGTGATTTTCCCTGGCAACTGGTGGTTCGTTGTCAATCTTTGACATTCTTTGACTTGTAGACACGTTACTCCAATCTCTGCCTTCATCTTCACACGGCGTTTTCCCTGTATGGTACCTGTCTTCAGATTTCCCCTTTTTACAAGGACATGAGTCACATTGGATTAGAGGCTACCTCATCTTACATCTTACATCATTATGTCTGCAGGAACGTCATTTCCAAATAAAGTCACATTCCAAGGTACTGGAGGTGATGACTTCAACATATAAATTTGAAAGGGTCATACTTCAGCCCTTAGCAGGGGTTATGGAAACCATCCTGGGTGACCTGCTCTGTTTTCAAGAAGACCTTTCCTCTGTCTACCCAAAAACTGTAGACCAATGTACCAACAAAATGTCATGCAGCCCTCTTTTCTATCGATATATTACATGTGACACAAAGGCCTTCAGGAATGGCCGTTCCACTATTGATCATTGTTACACTCTGTCATCTTACAGAGAAATCCATCAGGAATAATAGAAAACTGTTTACAGCTTTTATTGCCCATTTATTGGCCTTTGACAGTGAACAGGAACCAGCTATGGGTTAAGCCTCATAAACTCCATATAGACTTTCAGTAATTGAAGCTCATCCAAAACTTGCATTCTAATACCACGGTAAGATTGGCAGGTCTCTGGTAAACTAGAAAGCAGTTCCGAGCTGTGTTAAGCAAGGTTCATGTCCCACTCCTTATCACTGACGGCTGGAAGTTGCATTTTGATAACATGTTCCCACTCCACAATGAATAGACATACAGGGTCATCTTAGGTACTAAGTGGTTGTCATCATTAGTAGATATGTGTATTCAATCTATACATGCACTCAGTATTTATTGCAGTCCCACTATGTGCTAGCTTTAGTGGCAGGCTCCGGGGATTCAATAATTAAGAAAATAGGCACAATGTCTCTCTCAATACACTGCTTAGGTTGGGAGGAAGACAGATGAATAACCAATCAATAAAAATGGAGTGTGAGGAATTCTTTTGCTAGGATCCATGTAGGTGCTTCAGAAAATGAGTGTCATCACCACACGCCCAGTTGTTTCAGTCATAAATCTGGGAGGTTTCAGTTGAAACAATATTTCACAAATATCAGTTCTATTAGTTTTGACTTCTGATAGGAGCTTGAGAGTTTGTGCATTAATTTTCTAATTTACTCATTCCCTCATTCAACACAACATTTCTGAGCCCATATTATATACTAAGCACAGGCAAGGCAATCGCAAAGAAGACAGACATGGTCCTCAACCACAGACGCAACATATAAAATTCCCAATGGACCATGACACCACCCAATCAGTCGATTGTAAACTGAATTGAAAAGCTAATGTAAGTAAGTTTGCTTCATGTGATGCTCTCAACATATAACCCTGGGTCTCCCAGCCCATGCCGTACACGTCTTAAATTTGCCAGCATGGCTTCAGTCGTTTTTTTTCCTTCCGTTCTTTATGTTCCTGCCCCACTTGGATTTATATTCTGTAATATCATTTATTCTGCTAACTGACTTCAGCCTTTGAAGAGCCAAAGAATTAATGTCAAAATCTGAAGGGCAAAACTCTGTCTGGCCCAGTTCATGAGGTGGCCACTGTGGCTTTCCTGGTGACAAATGTGACACGTGATAGAAATACAGCGCTACCTAAATCCAGGACTCACAGCAATCACTGAAAAGAAATAAGATATGTCACTAGATAAAGGATGGCAAACACCTTGCTGCTTTACAGCCAATCCTGTCCCCATGTCAGACATAACTAATTGATCACAGATCTCTTTTCCTGCTGACCCCAGGCATGACCTTAGGTTCTTTCTTAACATGGCACTCCGGCAGCACTACCAATTGATCAGTCTTGGGACCTGAGATAAAATTTGTCAAATCTGCTTTAGGACCAGGGGTCAGAAAATAGAAAACTTCATGAAACAGATGCAAAGGACAATTAAGATAGAGCTGTTAAAAAAAAAAAAAGAAGCCCAAATGGAAACCGCAGCTTTAAGGTCTTTACCATTGGCAGTCTCAGGAATGTCTCCACCAAACTCCACATAATCATCGCAGGATGATTCTTCTTGCCCTGCTTGAGAAATAGACTCATGCTGGACCAACCTCTCTGTCCAGGGGTTGGGGTTCTCTACAGGCCAGCCTGGGTCACAGGAGCAAGATCCTTGATTAAAATCCCCACCAGAGACTCCATGGAATAGAAGTGTGTTGCCCAATAGAAGGAGACATGAGGTAAACCAGATAATTAGGGGCGCAAAAAGAGTGTGAATAAGATGGGAAAAGGACGTGCTCTCACCTGATTGGGAGCACCTCAGAAAAGGCTTCATGGAGGCTGGGACATTTGAAATCAAGATGGATACCAAGATGCTGCTTCTCAGCTCAGAGATGAGGGGGAGTATAAGAGGCTGACACAGACTAAGTGATGTACATGGAGAGACTGAACAGTCATTGATTCCCCACATTCATGGACTCTGTCCTGCCCATCTATAATCTAATCATTTGCCTACAACTGAGCCAGCTGGGTTGGCTGCAGTAATCACATATGAGCCATTTTAGTAAAGATCACACTCAGTTAATTTGTATGATTAGAGAATTAGCAATTGCCTTCTCTGATCTCAAAGATTATTCAAAACACAAAATATTCTCAGAATGAAATTGGAATAAAAGTGGCATACTTTTAGGTATAAATTAAAGTTCAGCTGAATATTGCCTATAATAATGCAGGGTAGAGATTTATAGTAATAGGTCATTCCCTCTAGAGTTCACTACCATTTTTGTTTAAGGTAGGCCTCCCTCCTCTCTCTCTCTCCCTCTCTCTCTCTCTCTCTCTCTCTCTCACACTCTCACACACACACACACACACACACACACACACACACATTCTCTTTGCCCTTTGAACTGGAACAGTGATCCGTTCTCTGTGATTAAATTAGTGTAAGTAATAAGATATCATAGATTTGATTGATTTCCCTGGCAATGGTTATTAACCAGCCCAATTCAGAGCCAAGCAGGACCATTATTCTAAACATTGATTTCTGAACAGGCATGCAGGGGAAGGAAATTCTCAGCTACAGAGGTATTCCATAAGGAATTATCAGATAGGATAATATATAGTGAGAATTCTCAGACATGGCAATGAACCCCTGGAATCCTCAAATACCACAATATACAGATGGCAAAGCCAACAGAGGGACTGAACAATGCTGTGAATACAGTTTAACAATGTTTTCAAGGGATGCTTCTTAGATACACTATTAAATGTAAGAGCTAAGAAATGTATTGTATGCCAATCATTGTATCTAGCCCAACAAATATATACTTAGTAACTTTTCTGAACTATATTTACTGGAGGCTCAGGAGATAAAAAGGAAACATGGCCTCTACTTTCAAGGAGTTGGCAGCCAACATGTTGTGTTCCTTGAAGAAGCCTGGAAATGTCCTTTGCTCAAAAAGGATGGATAATTGGGCTGTGGCTACAGGATCAGAAGGTCCTCCTTTGCAGACAGGTTTCATCTTTCAACAGAGTCGTACATCAGATAGAAGATGTTGACAGAAATGTGGGGCATCTCTCTGACAATGCACAAGGTGCAGAGAGCTGTAAATCATGCCATGACTCTCTCTCTGAGCTCCAGAGAAAAATAAATCTGTTAAATAAATAGAAATTCTCCTTCCCATTCTCCAAAATCTTATGGCTTCTCTGTCCAAGCAGGAAGGAAGGGAATCAAGAAATGTTTCAGTGTGGCTCCCTTAAAGAGTGTCCACGCCATATCCAATACCCAGAGGAAAACCATGTACTTTCACCCAAATCCATGTATTGAAACATGTTTGAGTTTTATATGTGTTTTTACCTCCTATGCTAAAGACAACAAGCTCATAGAGATAATATTTGAAACAATGTGCTCAGACTTTCTGGGTTTGAATCTTGGTTCTAATTTATTCTAAGACATATTAATTAAACTCATCAGATCTCAGTTACCTCCTTAACCTTATTAGGGTTAATGACAGCAATTACCTCATAGGTTTGTTATAACTGTGAGTGAGGTAATACATGTATGTAAATTGCTTATCCAGTGTCTGGCACATGATTATGCTGATATAATATTTGGTCTCGACCTTTTGTCCTAAAGAAGAAAAGATATAAACTGGACCGTAAACTTACAAGGCGATAAACGAATCTCAGCTTCCTTCCTTCCTCTCTTGTTCCTTCTGACTCCAGAAGTACAACTAGAACCAAGGAGAGGATGTGCATGGAAACAGGTTCCAGACATCAGAGCCAGCCACATTACAATAGATTGCATTAAGCGGGAATGAGTTCCTTGTCACCAGAAGTGTTCAAGCAAAAGAATGAGGACCCACTGTAGTTTCAGGGATTTCCGTCCTCTGCTTAAGAGTGAATTGAAGCATATGACTGCTGGTTCTCTTCTAATTTATTTGGCTATGATTTAATGACATAGACTGTAAATGCTTTGCTCTGGCCACCCAAGGAATAAAGCTGAAGAAAGAAAAGAAATAGAAGTGAGATTATGGGAGACCTACAGTTCTATTTGCTTCATCTCTTACCCCCAGCACCCAGCACCAGCAGAGAGCTGATGAAGAAGTATTTAGTGACTTTTAATTAAGCCAAAAATAAAGAGTGCAAATAGAATTAGTAGATATTGATGTTTCAAGTTTTTCAGAATGCAAAGATCATGAGTTTCCTGAAAACAAAATTCACAGACAGCTTCTCTGGACCTGATCATTTTCTGGTCATAGGAGCTACACATACCCCCACCCACACCCCATGCTTTAGAATTGTAAATGAGATACATTACATTTTTAAAGAGTGTGTGTGTGTGTGTGTGTGTGTGTGTGTGTGTGTTTGTGTGTGTGTGTGAAGGCTGATGTGCCTATGGGACTTTTCCAAGTCCCAGATTTGTCTGAATGCCATTGATTTTTTGCCTAATTGTTATTCACTATGCTAATTTCCCCCACAAATCTCATATTCTATTGATCAAAAAGTAATAAACTCTCCAACAAACAAAACAAGCATTATTGCAATGTTGGGAAAACATCAGTTAATATCAATACTATATTTACAATTATCTTTAACCCAAATTTTACCCATGATGCAGTGCATAAGCAGCTTCAGAGACTTACAGGCTAATGGAGCATGTGAAAAATTCCATTTGAGTTTTCCTAACAGAGCATGGGGAGGCAAGTGTAACCAAGAAATACCTGAAGATGCCCAGTATGGAGTTGATGGCTAGAATAAATGTCCTTATCCCAACAGAGAAATCTATCACTTGCTTTGTTTTTCCTTCTCCCGATCCTCTCTTCAATTTAAGCACTTTGTTAATCATCGTGGAAAGTACAAAGGTGAGCAAAGCCATCTTTAACTGTGATCAAAAATTAATGTTTCCTTGAAAAGAAAAAAAGTGTAATTATTTACTGGGAGCTTATAGAATGGTCGATTCGATTTACTCATTGCAAGTCGCCAGGCCACAACTGTGGGTGTCATTTTTCCCGCTCACCATTGCTTCCTCTGAGATGCCAACAACATCCCCCTCCCTTTAGGGGAACTTCTGCTCTCCATACTCCAGCCACTGGTTGCAGGAGAACTGCCGAGCATAGTACTCCGCCTTCGCAGCCATATTTCTTTGGTCCAGGGGTAGGCACCTAACCCAAGCGTACCCAACAGCATTTTCCTTGAGATTTTTCAAACCAAAACTTAGGAATAATGAAGATATAAGTTGGGAGGCATAAAGACTATCAACAATTTCAGCCAAATGGTAGAAGCCAATCTGAAAGGATAAATCTGGCAAGCTGAAAGAAGCATAGAAAAGAGATGAAGAAATGGAATTGTGGTGGCATTCAAAACACTCATTCCAACTGGCCCTCAGCCTAGTTGAATATTTTCCTACATGGGCTGAAAAATCCTATGATAGTTTAAGCTGAGTTTCTGTCACTTACACCGAAAGAGTCCTGTCTAATACTCAATATAGTTACCGATTCTGAATGGTGTGGTGTGTGATATGACCATAGTTCACATGGTCATGAGAACACTCTCATGTGTTCATTTTTGTTGTTGAGATGTTGGGCATTCAGATGTGACAGAAGCTAGATAAGCCTGAGTAGCAGGGATCCTATACTGTTAAGCTCATTTTTAGTTTCCATCTCTGCCACTATGATCCCTCATTAATAAGTGTACTCATTCTGGGTTGGTCAATTGATGAAGGTTGGTTAATATCAACTGGTCAAGTCATTTTGTCTATTGGTTGCTCAAACGTTATTCCATGGTTACTATTTCGACAAATGTGAACATTGGCATGTGACACAAAAGTCTTTAACTTTGTGTGCATTGCCTTATATCTAGTCACATATCTCTATCCAAGACTTTCTAGTCCCTGATTTTTCTAGTGAGCTTATATTTGCCCCATATATAAAACAGTGGATTTCTCTATATTTAATTGTATCATTGGGGGGTAGGGATGGCTATTAGTACATTGGCATCAAAGCCAAAAATCTCAAAGGAAAGATTAACAAGTTTGTTCATAAAAAATTTAAACTTCACATAGGCAAAAACCAAGAAACCAAAAATAAAATAGTAAATAAAAATTAGGAAAATATTAAAAAGATATATGACAGAAAATGGTTAATACTCTTAATGAATAAAGAGATCATATGAATAAAATTTTAAATAACATTCCAATAGAAAAAATGGAGAAGAGTATGAAAAGGAAATTCACAAAAGATATATACAAGGGCAATACACAGAGGAAAAAGATGATCAGATGATCAGCTTCAGCAATAGTCAAAGAAATGCAAATCTCATACGTTTTTGTCCCATCAAATTGTCAAAGAATGAAAAGATCAGTATTATCCACTGTTGTTGAGAATGTGGGGAAGTGTGCACTCAAACTATTGTGGAAATATGATCTCAAACAGTCTTTCTGAAAGACACTTTTGCAATATGAATCAAAACTAAATGTTCATACACCTAACTCCAGCCATTAACTTTCTAGGACTTCATTCTAAGGTAATTATGAAACGTTGTACATACATGGATGTTCTCATGAGGGTTGTTTATAACAGCAAAAGTAGCGGAGGGAGAATCTGGGGGTTTACCTATACGATCAGTAAATAAACTATTGCATTAAAAAAAAATATTATGCAGCTTTTAAAATAAATGTAATAGAGCTATATTTGTTGACATGGAGATGCAGTAATACTGTACCTTGAAGTGATAGATGCAAGTTATAAAATTCTGTGTGTGTGAGTATATACATGCACATGCACAGGAAAAATCTGAAAGGCTATATTCCAAAATATGAATAATACTTACTGATGTTAGAAGTGGTGGTTTTTTTATATATGTATTATTTAAATTTTTATAATTATGCCTAATTTTAAAAGATATTTTCAATTTTATTTCATTGTAGTAAAAATACTTTACAGGAGACCCTCAACAAATTTTTAAATGTACGTTATCGTTGACTATAGTTACAATGTTGTATGGTATAGTTACAATGCTGCGTTTATTTATCTTGCATAACTGAAACTTCATGTCTGTTGATTAGTAACTCCCATATCTCCTTCTCTTCAGCCCCTTGCAATCACCAATCCACTCTTTGATTTTATGAATCTGACTATTTTAGATGCATCATACAAGTGGGATCATGTAATATTTGTTTTCTGTGACTGGCTTATTTCATTTAGCATAATGTTCTTAAGATTTATCCATATTGCCACATATTGTTGAATTTTCTTCATTTTTTAAGACTGAATAGTATTCTATTGTGTATATGCACCACTTTTTCTTTATCCATTCATCTGTTGATGGATATTCGGTTGTTTCCAATGAATACGAGTGGTAATATTTCTTCAAGATCATGATTTCAATTCTTTGGATAACTATCCAGAAGTGGGACTGCTAGATCATATGGTAGTTCTATTTTTGACTTTTGAGGAACCTCTGTAGTGTTTTCCATATCAGCTTCAACATTTTGCATTTCCATTAATAATGTGCAAAGGTTTCAATTTCTCCACATCCTCACCAACACGTGTCTTTTGTCCTTTAAATGCTAGCCATCCTGCCATGTGTAAGATGGTATCTCATTGTGGTTTCGATTAGCAATTCCCCTAATAATTAGTAACACTGAGCTTTTTCATGTATCTGTCGGCCATTTGTATGTCTTCTCTGGAGAAACATCTATTAAAATCTTTTGTTTAACACAAGCAACAGAAACAAACAAGAGTAACTACGTCAAACTAAAATTCTGCCCAGCAAAGGAAACAGAGTGAAAATGCAACCTATAGAATGAGAGAAAATATTTGCCAACTATATATCTGATCAGAGGTTAATCTCCAAAATATATAAGGAACTTCTATAAACATGCCTTATGTTTATAATGAGAAAAAAATCACTAAAGATATTTTTATCTTGAATAGAAGAAAAAATTATGAAGGATAATGTTTGAGGGTAATGAAGTCAGAAATAAAAAAAAATCTGAGAATGCAGTAACAAAGAAGAGGTCACTGCCTTGTGGAAGATAAAAAGAGAAATATGGGGAGAGGCCTTGACAATGATTATTCAAACTTCAACGTATCTGCAAGAGAACACTCACTTACCACAGGATACACTTTTAAGTCTCTTGTCCTTATCAAGCTCCCCAAAAGAGGATTCTATATGGATAATCATCCAGTGATTGTGTATTTTTAAAGGAACGCATGTAGAACTGGCAGACACACACTACACACCCAAAATGGCATCCTCTACTGGCATCTTCTCAAAAACAAGAGGTGATCCCTTATTGATCATTTCCTCGGCAGCAAGTTTGCAAAGTAATGCAAACCCAAAACAGAGGTCTGTGGAAATTGGTGCAGCCACTATGGAAAACAGTATGGGGGTTCCTCAAAAAGTTAAGTATAAAGTTACCATATGACCCAGCAATCCCTCTTTCTAGGTATTTGCCCCCAAAATTTGAAAATGTTTATCCATAAAGATACATATATATATATACATATATATATGTACATATATATGTGTGTGTGTGTGTGTGTGTATCCCTTTGTTCATTGCAGCATTATTCACAGCGGCCAAGACATGAAAACAACCAAAGTGTCCTACAATAGATGATTGGCTAAAGAAACTGTGGTACATATATACAATGGACTATTACTCAGCCATAAGAAAAGATGAAATACTGCCATTTGTGATAACATGAATGGATCTTGACAATATCATGCTAAACGAAATAAGTCAGATGGAAAATGTTGAGAACTATGTGATTTTACTCATATATGGGATATAGAACTGAAAGCAACAAATGAACAAGGCAAACAAAAACGCATAGACACAGACAACAGTTTAGTGGTTACCAAAGGAAGAGGGAGAAGGCAGAAAAAGAGTAAAGGAGGTCAAATATGTGGTGATGGAAGGAGATCTGATTTTGGATGGTAAACACAAGATGCAATATACAGATGATGTGTTATAGAATTGTACACTTGAAACCTATACAATTTTATTAACTAATGTCACCCCAATAATGAAAAAAAGGTTTTTCACTTCAAAACAAAAAATAGAAGTCTGTGAAAATTTCCGAAGCACTAAAAACAAAAAAAAAAATCAGTTTAATGCATAATCTTTTGAATATATGTATACAGATAGAGATATATTCTTTAATCACATCTATTCCTTTATGTCTCTTCATGCCTGGTTCTTTTGTGGCAGAAGCATTTTTCAAAAACACAGACCCTCTTTTGTTTAATTAATAATCCCCCCAGACATAAATCACCCCAGCGGCACACTCTCTAAGCAGCCCCGTGGCAATGACCTACTTTAAGAGCCTTTCATGTATAGCTTGGGTTTACTATGTATTTTGAAAATTACTGCTCAATAGCTATTTTGGGAGATCAGCATTTTCCTTAGTAAGTTTAGCAATGAGGACCCATTTTCCCACCTGGGAAAGAAGACTCGTAAAATAGAACTGAATTAAGAGATAATGACAAAGGATAATTTATTTCCTTACAAAACCAATAATAATAATGATAATAATAATAATGTTAACATCTGTTGAGCACTTTACATGTACTGCCTCATTTAATTCTCACAACAACCCTATGTATTAGATGCTATTATTTCCCCCACTTAATTGATGGGGAAACTGAGGCACAGAGAGGTTAAATAACTTCCTTCAAAATCACACAACCAGCAAGTGGCAAAGACAGAATTCAGAATCAGGCAGGCAGTCATCTGGCTTCAAAGCCCGTGCTCATTATGCCACGCACACTGCTCCAATGGGCATAAAACTGATATTCATTTACTGCCAGTGACGTGCCAGACATCCAATAAACATTATCACACATTTAGTTCTCATAATGACACTAAGTTGGCATTATCCCTATTTCCAGAGTAGCGAATTGAAGCTCAGAGAAGAGTCTGTTAAGATTTGTCTTCTTTTCTATTATTTAATTTTTGCGGTTAGAATATTTAATACGACATCTACCCCCGTAACAATCCAGTATTAACTGTAGGCATGATGTCGTCTGATCTCTAGAACTGATTCACCTTGCATAACTGAAACTTTACACTTGATGGACAGCAACTCCCCATTTTTCCTTCCCCCCAGCCCCAGAAAATGCCATTCTACTTTATGTTTCTATGTGTTTGACTGTTTTATACACCTCGTGTAAGTGGAATCATGCGGTATTTGCCCTTCTGTGACTGGCTTATTTCACCTACTGTGATGTCCTCCAGGTTTATTCATGTTGTCACATATAGCAGGATTTCCTTCTTTTTATGGTTGAATTATATTCCTTTGTATGTATAGACCACGTTTTATCAGAGACAAAGCCTGAAAGATAGGGCAAGTCCAGAACCAGGAAGAAAAGCTGGGAGGGAGAATGGATGCAGGACATGTGATGACCAGACACAGATAGTCTTTATGGAAGGTTAGGAATCAGTGAGAAATGAAAAGAAGTTACTAAGGAGAAGAAGGTATGAATGCTACGTCTGCTTTCTTATTGACCTTGGTCTTGGCCCCAATCCAGGTTATAAACTAGGGAGTCAGTAGTTTCATCCATCCTATTAATTAAATAAAACCTTTATCTTCTCTTGAAATGACACAATTTCCTGGATAGTGCACTAAATCCTAGTGAGTATCCTCTCTGGGGAAGAAAAGATCCCATCCTTATAGAGCAACTTTTTATCACATCCTTTATGTCCCCATTGCACACAGCTACCTCTGCCTCAGCCCAAGAACTACAAGCATCTACAGGATAGAACATTCTGGAAAAAGCAGACCCAAATCTAGCCTTCTCCTCTCAACAGAACTGACTTGAAATATTGGCTTGAGTTTGAGAAGACTAAAATAAACATGATGAATGTTATTTGAAAAATCTAGGATGTCATTATGCATTTCATTTGTTTGTCCTAAATCCATTTTCTATTAGGTTATTATTAATTAGCATTTGTTTAGCATCAACTGTGTACTGAAAGCCAGATAAGAGAATATTCCTGCCCAGGGTAGGCCACAAGTAGGATTTCTCCAAGCAGCTCACCCCCTCCACACACACATTTAACCCCCCAGAGGAATTAAACATACTCTAAAGAAATGTTTTGACAATAAATTTTCAGGAAAACAAGTCAAATAAAAAGAATCACTTTCCACCAGTGGGACTTTACATCCACTCACCCTATGGGACAGGCTGAGTCTTGAGTCAAATAAAAATTTTAAAGGGAAAAAAAAGTGACATTTCACACAAAAAGTATAAAAATATATTAGGCTTAAAGGTCTCCTGAAAGTTGTAAATAACTGAAAATAAGAAATGAACATAAAAATTGTTGCAATTATTTTATTGCAAGAACACTTAATGGCGTTGTCGATCAACCTGATCCCATTTATGCAGATATGAAGTGCAAATAGATAGATAAAGAAAAAGAAGGATCTCTCTGAATGTCATGACCGGATGGATTTCTGCCACTTTTGGAAGATAAGTGTGGGGTTCGTCTGTGGTGTATTGTCTTAGTCTGAGTTCCCCCAAGGGCAGACCCAGAGGACAGGGTGGGAGGTGCTCATTTGGGAGTCCAGGCGGCACAGTGAGAGAGTGGGGAGAGAAGGAAAGCCAATAAACGGGTGGGATAACAAGCCGGTGTCCACCGTGGGCACCAGGGCTCGGCCCAAACTGCAGACGTACTGAAAAAGTGCGTTGAACACACCTTAGAGTTGTCCCACTGAGTGGAGAAGCTGGGTGCTTTTCTACCAGCTCCTGTCCATCACTGGTTATACAGCTCCCAGGCATCTCAGTCTGCCCTGTGTCTGGCCAGAGAAAGTCCTTGGATGGGGAAACACAGGTGCACAGGAAGCTATGTGTGTTTTAGTTTGCTTCAGCATATATATGTATGTGTATATATATGTATATATACATATATATACACACACACACACACATACACATAGATACACACACATTCTTTAGCAAATATACACATATATGCTAAATAGATTATATATGCTAAAACAGACTAAAATGCACCCACTTTTATGTGTATAAATATAAATATATATATATATATGTATTCTAGAGACTATATGCATAGTATATATGTATATAGGACACATATGTAATGTCAACTCATGGTCATTGGCTCCTGTTCAATGCCAATAAGAATTTGGGGTGCAGTAAAGAAGGAAACTATTCAGTGCAAACAGCTCATTTATGATACAGCACAGCTGTGGAACAACTCAAAAGTGTTACAGCTCAATTATGAAACAGCATGACTGTGGAACAGCCCTCAGAGAAGGCAAGGCCCCTCAACAGCCAGACAGCTCTGCTCCCCTCCTTTCTGGTCTGCTCCACACAGTCCAGTGAGATGTACCAGGGGAAATACAGTCTTCCTTCTTTGGTAAAAAGGAAAGTGTCCTCCCAAGCCAAAGGGGAACTGAATTATATAGAGAGAAGTCCCCATCCCTGGTTTCTGATTGGTCCATCCTCATGCAAATGAGAACTTTAAATCCTCACAGTTTAATTGGTCCAAAAGACACTGTTCTGATTGGGGATGAAGATGCTGATGAGGATGCTGATGAGGATATAGCTTCAAGGCTCCAATCGGATGGGGAAAGTCTCAGTCCTATTGGTTGAAATACAATTCCAGGAACTCCTTTATAAGGGCTGGCTCAGAGGGCAGGAACACAGGGCAGGCAGACCATTCTGTGTAGGAGGTAAGTGACTGATTGCAGGAGGCAGGCAACTTAGGGCAGGCTTCTCCCTGAAGTGTGGCTTGTGAGAGGCCCCTATTTAGAAATGGCTACTAGGCTCTTATAAATTTAAGCCCAGTTAACCACCAGGAGCTCTTCTCAACAGGTAAACTCTTGGGATCAACAATACTATACATATATTCTATAGAATACAGTTCATCTAGAGAAGAGGCTGCTTGGGTCAACAAGCTCATCCATGAGTGGGAACTGGCTTCATTGCAATAGGCAGAAATGGTCATGGCAGAAGTGACCCAGCCATCCTTATGTGTAGGCTATGAGGTGGGCCAGGCTATGGCTCCCAGTAAGTGAATCCTGTGCCTGCTCTTCCTACAGTCTGGCTGAGTGTTTTCAGACTTGATCACAGGAGCAACATGTGGCTGGTGGTTCCAGGTGTGGGACTACAAAGAGTGGGAGGGGAGGCCATAATGGATCAACATTTTGGGGCTGAAGCTCCCGACCAGATGGCTGCCTTCTCTGACCCAACCACTTGACTTAACCACTTGTCTTAAATTCTTCCAATCTCGGGCTCTGCTAGTAACATTCTTGTCTCATAACCCTAGTACTAAATTAAAAGATATTTTAAAAATTATTCTTAAAATATACATGTATTATATCCATATACTTCTTTCTAGTCAAACCCAATAAGCCTGTATGAAGAGATTCAAATAATATAATCAACAAGTTTGTCTCAAGAGGACTTTGAAAAGTAATAACACTTCCAATTTCAGCGGCATTGTAGAAAAAATTATAGGTTAATGGAGCGGCTCAGGACACTTCTGCCCTTGCTTTTTACTATAAAAAATTAAATTATTTAAAAAAGAAACATTCTCTTGAGTGTTTGTAGGTCACTTTGGATCAAGAAAGTTTCCCTTAAAGTCTAGATGTGAAATATTAATAAGTTTGAGAGAGACAAGATTTATCGACTTGGGAGTGTTATCTGCCTTACCAGCTTCGCCCTTCACTTCTCCCTCTGGGAGAATTTTCTCTTTAACAGCCTAGATCCTAGGATTTGGGGACTCAGAGTCAGAGGAAAAGGGGAGAAAGGAGAAGAGGAAAAAATAAGAGAGAGCAGGCCAGAGCTCTTTGGAGAGGACAGTCAGACTTGAATAAAAAGTCCCAGCTCTGCTACAGGGGTTTGAGAGAATCGGGGAGGTCATGAAAGGTTTGGGGGAGCTGTTGCTCTAGGCTATGTATTCCATCTTTTTTAATGTTCCTTGAGAAACAGGAGTCCAAATGAGGGTTCTGTTTAAATACTTTGTGCTGCCTTCCTTTGGACAATTTTTAACCATGATGCATACAAAGACAGACCCAGCTGGCTCTCTGTACAATCTGCCAAAATCACTGCTACTCAGATTCGGGTCCCTCAACCAGCAGCAGCAGCATTACCCGGAAGGCTGTTAAAAATGAAAAACCTCAGGCTCCAGCCCAGATCTACTGAATGAGAAACTTTGGGAGTGAAGTCCAGGAATTTGTGTTTTAACAAGCTTTCTTGGCCTTTCTTCCATACAGTAAAGTTTGAGAACCACCGACATAGGTAATTTGGTGGCCTCTTCGGAGGCTCTAAAAGTTTTATCTCTGAATCCAGGGAGAAGATTTGCTTCTGAAAGGCTTGAATTCCATCCTCCGAGCACATATATAGGCTTCAGGTGTGCTTACCTGCAACACAAAGGTCTTCCTAGCATCCAGAATGCAACATTGTAGGTCTTTTTCCCATAAGGCTTCCATCTCAGACATCGCAACAGTCCTTTTGATAGGTATCCCCAAAGGTAATGGTCCTCTCTATAGATATCACCAAGGATAAGGGTTCTCTCGACAGATATTTCTCAAGGATAATGGTTCTCTCTATATATCTCCCCAAGGGAGGAGACAATCTGACAGAATGAGGCAAAAACGGGCTCTGTCGAGGATAGAACTTACCAGCTTCAGTGCTTTAAAATCCTCCCTTTGGGGAGAGAGTGTACTTCCCTTCAGTTACTCAAAAACTTAGTGACTCCTTGGACTAGCAGAAAGAACATTGTGCTTCTTTGCAAAGGATCAGAGTGCAATTTCTGTGGTACCGTTGTACCAGACGTAATGGTGTCCCCCCAAAATATGTCCAAGTCCTAACCTTCCCCATAACCGTGAGTGTGACCTTATTCAGAAATAGGGTCTTTGCAGATATAATTAAGTATCTTGAGGTGAAATTATTTTGCCTTAAATCCAAAGAGCAGTGTCCTTATAAGAGAAATGAAAGGGAGATTTGAGACATGGAGACGCAGAGAAGAAGGTCACGTGAAGACAGAGGCAGAGATTAGGACGATGCAGCCACAAGCCAAAGAATGCATGGAGCCACCAGAAGCTGGAAGAGGCAAGGAAGTATTCTCCACTAGAGCCTTGAGAGGGAGCATCGCCCTGCTGACACCTTGATTTCTGACTTCTGGCCTCCAGAACTGTGGGAGAATAAATTTCTGTTGTTTCAAGCCACCAATTTTACGGTAATTTATTGTGGCAACCCTAGGAAAGTAATATAACTACCTAAAACAGTCATGATCTTAAACTTACCCTCTCTCAGATTGGATTTCCTGCATCAGAAAATCTGAAAAATATTCAAGGTTATGGTTACAGTTACATCACAGACACATTAGGATTGTTGTCTGGAGGCAAAGGGGATTAATTAAATAATCATTGTCCTTGCATGGGCCAGTGAGGATACATGCCATGAAATGTATCGAAGTTTCAAAAATGATATGAGATTCAAATTTTGCCACTTATTGTCTGTAATCCTGGAAAATTTACTTAAGTTTAAGTAAACTGTGACTCAAAATTTATCTATAAAAAGAATATTAATGGACCTGTTCAATTACGTGGTTGTGGGCTTGGAACGAGATGATGCCAGCACGATCAGGCCTGCTCTAATGTTTATTTCTGAAACAAAACTTGTTCCAATGTGATTGATATATTAGTGAACAACTTGAGCATAATATGAATTCTGTGTTTACTTATGTTCTATTTCATTCACGAGAAACAATTAGATGAATATAGAAAACTGCACTCCACTGAACTGAGCTGTGTAGAAATACACAACACACACACACGCACACGCACACACACACACACACACACACATGCACGCACGCACTTATTTCAAACACCTACCTGCTTCCTCAGTGCACTGCGTGTGTTTTGAGCCACACCCATCCACACCTCGTGTCACAAGTCTCCATCTGACTTCCTTCTTCATAATTACTCACAAGCAGCAACCTAAAGCCCATTTTCACAAGCAATCCTCAGGTGTCTCTAAAGGTAAAGTGCCATATTGATGGTAATATATATGTATGTCTCAACCCTTTAACAGATAACATCTGTTATCATTTTTATTACGCTCTTACCTTTTTTTTAATCTGTCGCTGTTGAAGTTTTTGAGTTCGATGACCCTACTCTCATCGTTCTCATAAACCCTGTTTTTTATTGCATAATATTTCATAACACGGTGATTTTTAGGAATGCACATGTCATATGTTGCATTATAGCAGGACTGACTGTAAAGTACAGTGCTGGGCCTCACTAAAACACTCAGTAAATGTTAGCTGTCAGTATTTATTGGTTGAGAAAGCAAAGGGCACATAGTAACCACTCAATAAATGTCCATTTCCTTCCTTTCTGTAATCAGCTATATAAAGATTTCTAATCAAGCTAAACCATCGATGCACTTACAGCATAAAAAACAAGAGGCAATAGGAAGTAATTATCTTTCAGCTCAGGACCTCAGACTCAAAAGTTAGCACTTTGAATCTCTTGTTATTTCTCTTAACTGAATATAAATTCTTTCCAAAGCTGTTTTTTAGCAGGCTGGTTACTAAACTAAATAAAAAGTAAAAATCGCATATTTCTTATATGAACTTAACCGCCTTTTTGAACTTTGTGAAATTAGCCAGTTATGCCATTATAGAATATCAAAATTCCTCCTAATTTTCTAAAGAGTTTTCAGTTCTGCTGTCCCCAGTGGTAAGGGAGTGTGGAAATTAGGGAGAGGATATTCTCATACAGAGAGCTAGTTCCAGGTACAAGATTTTGATTGTCTTGCCGTCAAAATCAGAACTGCATCCTTTAACACATCATTCTATTTTATGCAGTACTGTCACCTGTGGGTAGATATGTTTTCCACAGTCCGACTTTCTAGGTTGATCAGAACAAACCTCTCCAAAATTTCAGAAGATGTGGTTTCCATATTAGATTGCTTCTTCTTAAACCAACCATATAATTCTATCCTGCACTGATGGGTTACAAAGGAACACAGATTCTGAGCTTTTCAAGGTTCTATAAGAGAACAAGCATCCTTTCAGGGTGACCAGGGTTCCCTCATTACTTGCCCGCTTGGATTCTCTAGAGGAAATAAATTTAGGATGCCCTAAGCTTGGGGAAGTGCAGTCCAAAGCCAGCTGAGAAAGCTGGGAGATAATTATACATCCCACATCACTCTTTGGCCAATTCTGGAGCCAGCTCCTTTGATGATGATGCTTAAAGCCTCATAGAAACCCAGATCTGTCTACATTTCTAGTATGGGAAGCACATTACCAGTGGGGATCAAAGAAAAGAGAGGACTGGGCATCCTAGAACAGAGACCTGGCAGAAATGGATGCATGGGTCTCAAGACTCCCAACAAGATCTTCCGTGGAGTAAAATCAAAGGAGTGTGTTTCAACCTCCCAAGAACTATTAGCTCACCATGGAATCTCTTAGTTATGCCCCAAGTGGAAAACGTACAGGTAAAGTCCATTCGCAGGGGGAAAAAAATCAATTCTGTGTCACTGGTCATAAACACCTATGGTGCCAGAGGTTGATATAAAGTATTACTTTTTCAAGACATCTTTCAGGTGGGTAGGTAGGGGTTCTCTCTCTCACACAGATCCCTCTCTCTCCTCTCATACCCTAATTCTGCTAAAGGATTGACCTGAGACTCCTGTGTTTGAGCATACGGCATAGCTTCAGCCTGGCTTTTCCCAGTCCTTGGGGCATACCTAAGACTCTCTGATGCTCTATCTCAAATAGTGTTATTTTGATGTGTTCATTTCCTAACAAAGTCTTCATCTCATTACTCTCATTTTCCATCAGGAGTAAAAGACGGAAAGAAAGAGAGGTCACAATTACTGTGCAGAAACTCAGGAAACCTGAAATGAAACCTCTTAGCCTTTGAAAGAAGCAGTACAGGCAAGAGAGATCAAGGTCATAAGAACGCTATATGAGCTACTTCTCAGTGCTTCAGAGCACCTCTAAACTGTAATCTTCACTCAGATCTTTCTAGATGGTTCCCTTTCCTAGCCACTCACCGCGTCTACACAACCTCAGCATAAAAAGGAGGCCCAATAAATTGATGATGATGATAATGATGATGATGATGATAGAATAATATATAATAGTACCAGATACCGTTCTATTTACGTGTTTAGTCCTCATACAACCTTATAAGGTAGTTAGTAATATTATTCTAATTTTTTAGATGAGGAAACTAAGGCACAGAAAAGTTAATTAATGTTCCTAAAATCTCTAGTAAGTGATGGAGTAGGGATAAGGAGCAAGAGCCTGTAGTCATAGTCTTTAGGGAAAAGTCACAGAGCTGGACACCCCTGAGTTAGAATCCCACCTCCACTATCTGCCTGCATGGTGTTTTCTGAGACTCTGTTTTGAACCTATAAAATGGCAATGCCAGTAGGAACCCTTACCTCGGGGCATTGCTGGGAGGAGCAAGCGAGACCCAGTCTGTAAAGCCCACGCCCATCCAATAGGTGTGCGCACAGGTGACATGTGTCTCCCTTACCACATTCTGTTTCCCAGCACAGTGCAAGAGCTGGTTCATTTCTCTTACACCCGCCCCAACTCTCTTCCCCTGCTGGTCCCAGCTATGCTCCTCCGTACTGAAATACAGAAATGAGGGAAGAGTGGGACCTTTTGTTCTCCACTTTCACAGGCCCACCCAGCTGTCATTTCTACCCCTACTGTCCTTGACACTAGCATACCAAAGGACTCTGTTTAACACTCAGCCCTACTCACGAGCTCCACTTCTGGGAAGCTAAGAAGAGCATTCACTCCACAAAATATCCATCATTCATATATGTACCAAGCACTTCACCTGGTGTCAGATGTGAAGGTGAATGGTACAGGCACCGTCCTCAACTGCACAGAACCTATACTGGAGTAGACAGGAAAAACAAAAGGGGTTGAACTGGCAAAAAAAATTAAACACAATTGTAATCAGTGCCTTGAAAGAAACAAAGAAGGCGCTGAGATATCTTTTGGCCTGAGTGGTCCAGGAGGCCACTCTCAGAGGGAGTCATGAATGGCAAAAAGGAGAGAGTCGACAGAAGGGCAGAGGAAGAGTATCCTGGTGCACGGTCAACAGGGACATCACATGGAAGATGTTCCCGACGCCCCAAGCATCCTGGGGACAAACCTGAGCAGGGTCGTCTAAGCTCCATCCCTCCAGCTTGAATCTGGCTTTTAGTCTCATTGACTCAAATAGTTTTTCCTCCTCTAGGTATCAGTTTCTCCATCTCTACAATGGGGCTAATATTTGTTTTGACCAAGGACAGTTGTTACTGGGAAAGATTAAATGAGAAAATGTCATTCACTGTTACTTAGTAGTAATATTATTGCATCTCAGTGTAGGAAGGTTAAAGAGGGCATAGACCCCCATGTCACCCTCCGCATGACCTCCTGTTCAGGACTCCCTCCATACTAGGCTTCTGTCCCCCAGACACTGTCTCCTAAGTGACTCCCAAAAAAGTCTCTGCTGAGGTTTTGGAGGCTTGAAATGCATTTCCAGTGCTGTGGAGATTCGAATGGAATTGCCCTGTATGTCCACATCTTGTCATGAAAGTGGTAAACACTTTCTCCAGGTCTGTCTCCCACATTAGAGGTGCAAATTGGGTCTGGAAGACAAAGGGGTCCCCTGAGCTTTAGGACAAAGGCATCATTCAAGTCTCAAGTCATCCTCTGAGGCAGACTTAGAGGAGAGGGGCCCTCTCGATGACTCCTGGCCAGCTGAGAGGACCACTGGAACTCAGCCAAAGTCCTTGTGCTCTTTTGTTTGAACCCAAATAGCATTAAAGTTTCCGTTTCTTATATTTACCTTGATTTCTGTGTTCGGAAAATATCCTACCTCAGCCTCCACCTTCCTTTCCCTTCTGGTGACATTTGGCCTCTGCTTCTACCAAACAAAGCCAGATTTTCACACTTACATCCCCATGTTATTAAAGCGAGATGGACACTGAGCCCATCCCTCATCTTGCCAGACCCAGAGGAAGCTTCTTTGCCCTTCCGCTGTTATGATTATTATTATCCCACCCTGCATCCCAGCTCCTCACTCCCCAACGCCCCATCGTTTGAGATTTCCACAGTCTCTCTTCTGTTCTAGCCACTTCCGCTCGGTCCTCACACATCGCGCAGCATGTACGAAGGCCATCATGTCATCTCAAAGCCCCAGAGCCATCTCCAAGCCATGCCCCTGTTTTTACCACATCTGTTTTTACCACAACCATCAAGTTTCCTGTTCACGCACAGAACCTCCACCTCTGATTCACTCTCTCCTCTCTTAGCCCCTTCCTGCTCCACATCCTGGCTTCACTCCAGCAACTCTGTCAAAACAAACTTCCTGTAAGCCCTCACCCTGCAGGGCCTTGGGCTCACATAAGAACTGGAAGTCCCAGCACAGCTATCTCCTGTCAAGCCCTTGGGGTCCCCACACTGCTGAAACTTTCTCTGGGCTGGCCACACTAACCTCCAGGACTTCCCTAACATGGACTACCAGAATGATCTCCCTAAAACTCAAAACAGACCAGGCTATTCTCCACTTAAAACCCTTAAATGTCTCCCCATTCTCTAGGGAATAAGAACAAGTTCCTTAGCATAAAAACCAAGTTTTTCATATTTGGATCCTACTGACATCAACAATCTCACTTCAGCCTTTCCCCACAATGTCCCAAATACACTGAGATTCTTATTATTTATAAACACACTGTTCCCTTTCCAGCCTCCTGCCTCCAAGCCTTTGCACATGCTATTCCTTCTGCCTGGTTTACCTTGAACTGGCCCTTTTCTGCCTGGTCAACTCCTTTGCATGCTTTAAAATCCAGTTCAAAGACAGTTCTTTACAAGAAGATCTCCTTGATTGCACTAATCCAAAGGTCAGCAAACTTTTTTCCTGTAAATGGCCAAAGTTAATATTTTAGGCTTTGCGTGCCACATAGAGTCTCTGTTGCAGCTATATGAGTCTTTGTAGTGTAAAAGTAGCCATAGACAATACGTAAACCAGTGGACATGGCTGTGTTTGGGTAACATTTTCTTTATGAACACTGAAGTTTTAATTTCATGTAATTTTCATATGTCATGAAATACTACTCTTCTTTTGATTATTTTTCAACAATAGGAAATTTAAAAAATTATTTTCAACTGATGAGTCATACAAAAACAGGCATCAGGCTGAAATAGCCCACAAGCTATTAGTTTCCTAAGCCCAGCATTAAATAGTCTCCCCTTCCTCTGCATTTCCATGTCATGGTAACTAAAATGTGGCATTTTGGGTGCTGGATTGTCTAACTCCTGAACATTTCATTATGCAATAAATAACTAAAGACAAAATTATAGTGAATTTTCATCTGTGTTTCCATTACTTAACTTGGGTCTAGAACACAGCAGATGCACAAGTAGTATTTGTTGAATGAAGGAAAGACCTAGCAGGGGCAGGAGGAAGGAAAAGTGACAAACTTCAGGCTGTAGCATCATACATAAAGTATTTCCTTCCATTGACTTGCAGAAGGGAATCCTTATTCAGAGGAGTTTATTCTTCCTCATGTTACCATGTCCAGAGTGACATAAAATGTAAGCTATTAAAAAGTTACGATGTATTTTCTTCTCTTTTTAACAGGTTATTTCTGACATGTGCAGAACTGGGGATTGTGTCATAGATGAGGCTCCCGAGAAGTTGACTCTGAGGCAATATTCACACACAGGCAGTGTATTGGGAACTGCCCTTGGGATCAGCATTTCTGGAGGCTGCAAGAAGAAAGACTGAGCAAAGGAGAAACTGAATCAAGATACAGTTGCAACAGAAGCCTCAGCCAGTTCCACACGGAGTTCTGTAGCTTGGAGGGCCCTCAGAGCTGTTTCAAGTTGTGGAATGGGCGGGGTGGGGGGGGCCAGACCATTATACCCTGCACTGACCAGTCGTTGAGCTTAGGCTGACCCAGAAAGTGAGGTGCCCCTAGCCTAAGTGGCTTTCTTTGTCTGAGAGTAATTTCCAGAGAAGGATTCTTTTGAGGACTGCCAGCTGTCAATTTCTCCAGCAGCTGTGAGAATGAGCTAGAGAGAATCATAGTATTTCTAGAGTTGCACTGTCCATATGATAACCACTAGCCACACATCACTATTTAAATTTAAATTAGTTAAAATTAACTAAAACTTCAAAATCAGTCCCTCGGTTGCACCAGCCACATTTCAGCTCCTCTGCCACCACATGTGGCTGGTGGCTGCTATATAGAACAGTGAAGAGACACGACATTGCCATCATCCTAGAAAGTCTTATTGGACAGCACTGCACTAGAGAATGGGCAGTGACAAAGGTTCTTAATATCAAACAATACAGAAGCTAGCCTCTGAGAGGTCAATTTGATTGGGAGAATTAACTACAAGGCAGGAATGATCATTTCCTAATGACAATTAAGAGAACTCCGGATAATGGATTCATACTGACCACAACTGTCAACCCAATTCTCCCTCCTTGATCAGGCCTCTGGAGATCAGCCCACTGTCACACCAGGGAACACAGAAGTTGCCAGTACATTGATAATTATGAAACCTGGCTACACACTTGACTGTGCAATTGCATTAAGAGAATACATTCTTGGAGCTGCTTTGGGTCTTCAGTATAGTTATGGAGCTAATAACTAATTAAAATGGAAAGTGTCTACTTCTTCGGATGCTATTTTTCTGCACAACAACAAATGATTGGTCTGGCCCAACTGTCTTCCTCTACTGCGTTGTCGTCATTTAGAAGTCAGTCTAGAACAAAAAGGAAGAATGGGTTTGTCGATTGTTTGAATTCCTATCTCCGGTGCCACTAAATAGCAGTGTGACCGTAGGCAAGTCACACCATCCCCTGTTTTCACATTTTTCTCACTCATAACATAAAGGTAGCAATTCCTATGCTACCTGTTCTCCATGAGTTTTAGAAGGATAAAATGGGGCAATAAAGAGTATTTTATAAACCAAGTGCCCAGCTAATGTAGAAGAGAAATAATCCATTTAACGCAATGGTCAAACCCAACTGATTAGCATATGTGTCTAAACTGCTTAGTTGGCCCAAAGTGATCCATCCCACAGCTGCATAGCAGGTATGGTCAGACCTGTTCTCCAGGTTCTAAAACAGGGCTTCCAAGCTTCTTTTTGGTGTGTGTGGAGGGGTATGTTTTTGCAGCACACTTTTGAACATTTGGCATTTTAGCAGCATGCTTAACAGAATTAAAATCTCTGCATAGCAGATTTTAACAAGTCAACCACGACAACAGCACAATCACTACTATGTTATACAAATATCTTGCAGTATCTATAAAAGCCCCCGCGGTTACTGGGTTGTGCATTTCTCTCCCTTCTTTACTGCGAGGCTGCCGGAGTGTTCAGTCTGCCATTCAGGCCTCCCTCACTAGGTGACATTCTTGTGCATTTCAGGAGAATGTGGTCTTTCCTTGTTGACATTAAGCTACAACCCCTAGCTTTTAATCTTAAGGCATTACACCTCATCATCACCCTATTCAACTTAAAATATCCATGCACAACCAAAACAGCCACCAACTCAGTGGCAGCAAAATTGTATGTAAAGTGTTGATCGGGAATCTGACAGCAAGCCTGCAGTGGAGTTGATTACGCCCACAAATCATAGCGTTGCATTTGAAGACTGCGACTCTACATGAGCCAGAATTTCAAACCTGAGAAAGAGACACTGAAATCTGCAATGCAGACTGATTTTAGAACCAAAATCCCAGAGCAGGTGCTGTGTCTGGTTTGTATTAGATAGCACATACAATCAAATGGCCCTCCCATTAAAAAGCGTTTTATATACATCACCCTTTATTAAAGGCCTACAGATCTCTATAGTCTGATGATCCCCCCACCCACCTTGACTTTACTCTATGACATCATCTTCTACTCTCTCTTTCATTCAATCTAATTTGGCCATATCACCTTCTTGCTTTTTCTTGCCTATATATGCTGGACTGTCTCTGCTTCAGAGACTTTACACATATTTACTCTTCCTGAAATGCTTTTCGCCCATTTATCCACGCTGCTCACTCTCTCACCTCCTTGTTCAAATGCCATTGTCTCCATGAGGCCTCCCCTAAAATCTCAGCTAAAATTTTTACCCCCCCTTCCTGCATTTTTTACTGCCCTCACCCCTACCCACCCCCCACTTAGCACTTACTACCCTCTGAAATACTAACACATTTATTTTATTATCTGTCTTCCTCCACCAAATGATAAGTTCCACGAAAACAAGGATGTTCGTTGTTGTATTTGTAGCACCTAGAAAAGTTGTCTAGCATAGAGTTGGTGCACAATAAATATTTGTTGAATGAATGAATGAATGAATGAATGCCATTTGGCCTTAAAAATAACCCACATCAGAGAGGAAAGTAAAGGCCAGAAAGAATGGGTGGTTTAGCCAAAGTCACACTATTTAGCATCCCTCAGGCCTGGACCTTAATCTAGACTCAGGATTTACAAGTTTTGTGGCCTTAGACCTTACCAGACAGGCACTAATTGTCTTCATTTCCAAAATGGTAACCCCCATCTCGAGCCCTCACAAACAGAAAGTACAGTGGCAGCAGGGAACAGCAAGGAGAGGAGAAATAAGCTGGAGATCCTTGATTGGTCTCAGGAACCGCCACGGTCAAGTAAGTGAACCACAGACCCCGGGCAAAGAGAAGGGCTGCCCAGGTAGCGAACCACGGCCAACGCAGGTCTGCGGGATTCTCTCCCGCGGACCCTTGGCCCTCCCCGCATTTCTCTGGGAGGCTGTGCTCTTGTTAAGTAAACACCAAGGACTGAACACAGTCTCCGGTTTCCACCCACTTTCATTTTCACAGGCACACATGGCACGAAGAGGGCCTTCCTTTGAACCTGGCCCAAGACACCCCACTAAGCAGAAGCAGGTTAACTGGTTCGACACACATCGACGGGGCTGTTTTCTATGGCTGGCCTTTCTACGGTTGTTATCATTCTCCTCTTTTAGAAATGGCTGAGTTATCACCCGTTCTTTCCAAGTTTCCTCATTCGTACCAGGCAGTATAGCTCAGAGATCAGACCTGAGCCAGGCATTCACCTCAGTTTGACATTTCTCCTCTTGCAGTGGTGTTCCTTGGGACAATGTCAAATGGGATGAAAGAAAAAAGGCATTTTCACTCTGGCTTGAAGTTGGCCACGTTTGCAGGTGCTCAAGTTGCAGCCTAAAGGAAGTGAGAGTTTGGGGTTTGTGATTTGAAGTGAAAGGCCAAATGGCTTTTTGACAACTAGCAATGAAAGGCCCAGAAATGTTGATGCCGTGAGAAAAGAAGAAGTAAAAATACAGAAAACTTTGAGAAATTAAATAGCGGCAATATTTATTTTTTGACCCCTCTGTGGATGAAATTTTCTTCAGAGTCTCCTGAAACTCTCTAATATCCTGTAGTTCAAGATAGAAGTCATTTTATCATTTTAGAAACAATATGAAAAGTTTTTATTTGATCCTACAGTATTATCAGTTACTATTTTCACTAGAAAACAAGCTCAGATTTGCTAACTGAATGCCTTTATAAAAACTTTAAATTGCTAAATACATTAAGTTACACTTTATTAAGATTCGAAGGATCTGCGTACTTTAGACTTGTTAAGACTTGAGAGGCCATGAACATGGGGAAATAAGAGCAGCCTTCACCATGGTCAGACTCAGACGCAAAAACCACTCAGCTGCACAATGAAAATTCTCATAGCTTCTGCCACACTCATAGAAACATTCCCAGAAACTCATTAACATACATAAGTGCAGTTGATAAAGCCTCTGCCTTCTCAGATGCCCACTGGAATGCCCATGAGACTGTAAACACAGACCAAAATCTGCATCAGCCCCAGGAATATTCTAGATAGGAGGGGAGACAAGAAGGACGGCCGCCACCAACTTATAAAATGGCAGCCTATTTGGAGAAAAAATGGAAGACACTCAACAGAAATCCCCTCATAGGACTGAAAGCCACAGATAAAGCAAGCCAAAAGACAGTGCGTGTGTGTATGGCGGGGAGGGAGGGGCAGTAATCCATTTGGAATTCCTCTCAATTACTATGAATTAGTAATATTTTGCTTCCACCACAGCACTTAATGGTCTCCATATCTTCTCCTGATGGCCCCATCAGCCACAGATGTACAGCACCTACTGATAAGTAAGCCCAGAGAGCGGAGCATTGCACTAGTCAACTTCCAGACGCCATGTCAAACATGGAGAAGGCATTCTGTGTCTCACTGACAAAGCCCTCATCTGTGCCACCATCAGCTCCACGTATATAAACCCAAGATCCTCAAAAAGCTGTTCAAACTCTGATGTTTCTAGCTCTAGCTCCTTCCTGAATCACCAAAATCTTCTGGGTGTCAGAGTCAGGAATAAGAATTGAGAGCAAACCCAGACATTTCTTTTCTATTTCAGCCTAAATTTTTTTGTAGAAATTTAGGGGACTTATAAGAGAAAACTTATATCTTATCTTGTTTAACCAGGAGCTAATGCGAAATAAGCATTGATTTTCTTCTTTAATAGCAATTCTCCAGTTATATAGAATCTTTGTTTAAAATTTAGACTCTAGGGTCTTGTCCTCAAGATTTTGATTACGGTGAATGAGAAAAAGGCCAAGGAATTTTAAATTTTAAGAAATAATTAAGATTATTCTAATGCTGGTAGTCTGTGGCCAGTATTTTGAGAAGCACTGTTCGAACAGTTTTTATAAAGGTGAAAAGACCCTGACTCTAAGAGAAGATACTTTGATTCAAAAATAACGGACATTCAGAAGAATCAGTTTAAATAACTAAAAGACAAGGCAAAAAAAATATTATTCTTATTCATAAGAAGACTCAAAAGAATATCGAATTTATGAAACTACTATAATCATGCACAAAGATAATTTGAGATCAGGAAAAATCACAGAAAAAAAACAACATGATTACAGAAGTTTAAAATAAAATAAAAAGATTTTGAATTTCTGGGAAAGTGACAGACTAAGGGTGAGTAAAGTTACTCTTTACAAACTGATAGAAGTCCTGTATAAATTATAAAATTTTTTAAAATGCATCCTTGAAGAAAAAAAAGAAAAAAAAAATCCTTGAAGAAAAGAAAGAAGAAAAGACCCAAGGTTCTGTGATAAGGGAGGGAAGAATATGAGCTGATGCTGCAATGGTCCAGGAGGCATTAAGGTTCAGGCTGCAGAAACAGTCCACAGTAGGATGGGAATACACAATCCAAGGCTTGTACAAGGTGGGGATGGAATTAACAACGTATATAAACCCAAGATCCTCAAAAAGCTGTTCAAACTCTGAAGGGGACCAGAAAAACCCCAGGCATCACCAGGAAGCTTCAGCAAGGAAGCTTCCACAACACGGACCCAATGGAATCTGCAGAAAAATCCATCATTGCTGAAGACGCTCTCAGAATCAAAAATCACAAACCCAGTGGAAAAGTGGACCACAAGGAGAGCCACCAGTCATAACATACAGAAGAACTAGGAAGTAAAAGCTTGTTATCTAAAAGAGAGGATTAAATAAAATATATTCAAAATGATTAAAGAAAATGGTAATGAAAGAAAAGATGAAGATGAAAAAAGAAGCAAATTTGAAAAGACTAACTTTTACACTAACTTAGAATTTAACTTCTAGAATTAAAAAGATCGACAGCGATTGTACCGTAACCTCTTAATTAAAATATTAGCAAACTGTGAAAATGCAAAAATGTGCTATATACACACACACATATATATTTGATCAAGTAAGAATAATGCCAGGAATGCTAACATGATTAAACATTAGAAAAACCTATTAATGAAACTCCTGATTAACATATTAAAGAAGAAAAATTACATGAGTATCCAAAAGATACCCAAAAAGTATTTGAAAAAATTTAATAACCATTCTTGATTTTTTAAAAAAACTTGTCTTAACAAACCAGGGGTGGGGGAGGGGGGTGGAAGAGAACTTTCTGATACAACATATCTACATAAAAGGTCCAGCCCACAGCATATGGAATAGTGAGAGCTTAGCGGCATTCTCTTTAAAGCCAAGACAAAGGCAAAGGAATGTTGTAATTATTGTACCTACTCAGCATTATACAGAAGGTCCTAGTTAATGCAGACAGGCAAGGAAAAGCAAGAAGAGGTCTAAAGGATTAGAAAAAAAAGAAACATTTCTGCTAGTCACACAGACAACATTAAATATATAAGACAATATAGAAAAAAGTATGAGAAATATTTTAAAATATTTAGCATCATTGCCAGATATCGAGTAGTATATTAAAATTAATATCACTCACAAAAATAATTAGAAACTATAATAAAATTTAAAATCTCATTCTTAAGAGCAACAAAAGTTACAAAATAGCTACGAATAAAAGTAACAAAGGAAATGCAAAAAGGCGAGAAATTTATGAAGAACATTATACATTTGTATATAAGAACATAAAAAGAATTTCAAATACAGAGGTAGATATACTATGTCATTGGATAAAAGAACTCAATATTTTAAAGAAGGCGATAACCTTTAAATTAATATATAAGTACATGTTTCCAATAAAAATCACGACAGGGCTTTCCATGGTAATGATAAACTGATATTAAAATTCATATGGAAGAGTAAAGGACCAAAATTACCCAAGACAATTTTGAAGAATAAGAACAGGTGATTTGCCCTACCCTTTATCTTATGGAGTATTATGGAGCCACAGAAACTAAAACAGTGTGGCATTGCTACAGGTAAAAAATAAATTGACCCACAGAACTTAAGTAAAGAGCTCCAAGAAAGGTCTACCAATAAATGGTGACGTTTAAAAAATTAAAGAAGAAAGGATCTACTTAACGATGTAGCAATTGGCCAACAAAATAGAAAAAAAACATGAATACCAAAAATTCCTACCTGACATCATATACCACCGTAAATTCTTTATGGATTAAAAACCTAAACATGAAAAGCAAAAGTGTAAAAAACTTTAAAAGAAAAATATAGGAAAATATCTTTATAACCTAACAGAAGAAAAGATTTTCTTAAGCAAAAGATAAAAAGCATAAAACATGAAAGAGAAGATTGACCAACCTACTGAATTAAAATAAAAAGCTTTTCTTCGACAAAGGACAACATAAGCAAAAAGGAAAGAGAAGCTGCAGACATGCCGAGTTATTTCTAACTTATCTTACAGAAAAAAATCAAATCCAGAACATATAATAAATGCCTATAAATCAATTTTTTAAAAAAGACAAATCAATAGGAAAAAGGCAAAGCTATACTCAGAAGAGAAAACAAGAATGACCGAAAAGCACGAGTGATGATCAATTTCTCAAGCTATCAGAGAAATGTAAAATAAACCATAATGAGATATTGTTTTATAATCCTCAGATTCACACAGATTTTGAAGTCTGACAATTCCAAGTGTTAGTGAAGACGTTGTATTTTAAAAAACAAAAACAAAAACAAACAAACAACAACCAAAAAAAAGCTTTTTTTCTCCCAGGGCCCTAAAACATCAACAAAAATCTGATTACATAATTAAGTCTTGATGAAAACCTCAAAACATTCCAAAGAGGGAAAGTTTCTTATAGTCCTATTTTATTCTCTGACCACAGCAGAGGAAAACCAGAGATTTGTTTCTAGAATGTGAACCAAGAAAACAGCCACTTGGAAATGCGACCTAAATTTAAGAGGCAAAATATAAAATCCTTCAGGAGAAAATATAGGAGAATATGAAATATACAAAACTTCTCCCAAATAACGATTAGGTTGAGTACAAAATCAAAACTGCAAATTCAGAATATTTTGAAAACTGTCACAATAAAAAGAAAAACATAATAAAACTTGAAAATATGACTAAAAACATTTATTTCAAATTCTTACGTTTTCTGTTGTTCCTTTGGTCTCTCTGTATACATCTAAAAATTAAGTAAAAAATAACTTTATACAAATACATGTATATATATGCACACACGCTTCCATGTACACACGTGTACATATAACACATGTATACATCTATATCTGTGTGTACACATACATGTATGCATATGTATATATTCATACACACAATATATTCTCTGTTTTGTACAGATAAATAGCATAGAGAAACACTGAAAGAACATAATAGTACAACCTCTTGGTAGTGATATATTACCAGCGCCATGTAATTTGATTTTTATTGTATATTTCAAAAGTAAATACATATTAATTTTATAATTAGAAAAATAAGAATAAATTCATGAATTAGGAGGAAAGTCTTTGGAACCTTTTTTAAAGCAGGATCTGTCTTAATTTTAGCTGGCTTTCGGGTTTTGTTTCACTTTTTTTTCTGATATTCGTCAATTAGACTTTTTCTGATATTTTTCACCACCTGAAATTTTCTCCCATTCTATTTTGGTTTTTCATTTCTCTTATACTTATTCTGATCTCTTCTTCAGCATGGCCAGTTATATGAATATAAGATACCCTCCTGGATCATTACCATTTCTCTGATAATGTGTATATCTCTGTCTTTCACCCCATTTTATAGAAGAGTTTTGCCAGCCTGTCCTCTACATCACTGATGATTTCTCCAAAATATGGAATGCTTATTTTTATTCATATTAAACAAATGCTTATTTTTACTCACATTTCACATTAACTGTGGCTCGGTTGTGTCTCTGAGACTCTGCTCTGAGCTGTAGAGGAATTGCAGATTTGTGCATAATAGGACCAGGCTGAAGAAGCCATCTCTATCAGGCTGCTATGTGCTAGTCTCATGGAGGAGGGATAAGAGGATAAGAGGGACGGCAGAAGCTTTCAATGGCTCTAAAAGTTTCTACTCAGATATAGTAAACAGGTCATTGGGAAAAGTAAGTCACAGCACAGATCCGAAGTTAATGGGATGAAGAGAATATTTTGTCTACGGGGAAGGATAATGAGGCCAAGAAGGGAGTGAACAATTGTAAATAAGTAATATATTCTACCACAACATCTCCCCTCAAACCATGTGGCCCAGGGTCTGTTTAGTATTATGGCCAATTGTTTGTTTTTAGAGCTTAATATCCACTACGTGTCCCCTGGAAGTGTCAATATAAAAGGACACGCTTTCTCTTGGCACTCCCAGTGTAGACTACCAGTTGTGGTTCACTGCTAGCGCGAAAGAAGGTAAGAGCTCCTCACCCCATGCCTTAGGCCAGTCCTACATTCCGATATGCCCAAAGCTCAACCACCACATGCCAGCACCCTGAGCCCCATCCTGGCCAGGCTATAATTGCCTCCAGAGCTTCAGGTTAAGTGAAGGGGATGAACAGAGAAGGAGAAAAGAAAGAAAGAAAAACACAGGTCCCATTGGCAAGGGAAACACTGCTTGGCATCCAAAATGTGAAACAGTTTTCCATAGTTTGGCGTGGCTGATCTTGGCTCTGCCTGCATCCATTCATTGCTTCCACCTGGCCAGGCTATGACCTACCCTCACTTCGTCTGTAGCAACAGATAATGTGGACAGGCATGCTCGAGGAGTTGCTTGTCAGAGTTCCCATTCCAGTTTCTCAAGACCGAACCCAAACGGCAGCACCTCCCTGGAAGCAACACTGTTGGCCGCCCGTCACCACACTCTGCTCTCGATCATTAGAATGGAATCTGAGCTCACCCTGGAATGCATGGGACGTGCAGAAAGAGCCCAGCAACATGGTTCCTCCAACCATATGTCCTGGCCATAGGGGAAAGGCACATGGCATGGAAATATGCATGGGGGGAGCACAGGGCCCAGCGTTTGCCTGCTCTTCTCTCTGCACTAAACAGCTCGGGAGATTTATCCTAAAGAACACTTCTGATGCAGGACAGGGCACCTTCCCCCAAGTGACGGGGAGACCAAGCCCTGCATCGAAAGAAGAGGGTCCTTTGGTGGAGAGTGTAGAAAGAATTCAACACACAAGCCAAAGCTTGAGTCAACAGGAAAGTTTATTAGAAAAAGAGTAACACTCCACAGACAGAGTGTGGTCTCCTCTCAGAGACAGAGTGAGAGGGACAGTGAGAGAGGCAAAGTAAAGACACTGAGAGGGACCCTGGGTGTTCAGGGAATTCAGTTTATATGTCATTCTTAAGTTCCCATTTCCTTTGACATGGACATATAGTGAGGAAGGAGAAGAGTACGTAGCACGAAAAAGGTAAGACTATGTAGAGTGAAAGGCCTGCTGGCAGTTCCCATAAGTTCTCATTGGTTTTAGCCGTAGGGAATGACTCTGGTTCCTGTTTCCTGTCACAGGTGTGAGAAATGGGTCATTAGCCATCCCAGCTGAAATCTTCCTTTGTTCTGAAGGTGTCCTCTTGGCCTGGCCACAGGGCTGATCAGCATAGTGCGGTCTCTGAATGTAACCTGATTAACATTTTTAATTTTCTTGCCTCCTCCCTAATTACTTCTACCATGCAGTAAGCATCTTGGCCTTTTGATTTAAACAGTGGTTCTCTAAGTGTTGTCCCTGCATCCGTTGACTGGAAACTTGTTAGAAATGCAAATTCTCAAATTCTACCCCAGACTTGCTCTGTCAGAAACTCTAAGGTTGGGTCCCCTCAATCTGTATTTTAAGAAGCCTTTTAAGTGATTCTGATGCTTGCTAAAGTTTGAGAACCACTGTATCCAAAAGTAAACTGACCTTCGGTTTCACCCCAGCGCTATTTGTAATTCGGGGAAACATTTATGTCCTAGAGGAGAGCCACTTGAACTATAGTCCTCAACAAAGACCCAAATGCAACTCTCATCATTAGGTACAATTTCTCAAATGCAACTCTCACCATTAGGTACAATTCAATCAACACAATCCAACACAAAAGACGATAGACATTTCACCACGAGAAGAGGAGACAGCATGGCGGAGCAGTGCGGATACGGAGGCCAGATTTCCTGCCTTTGAATTACAGCACTATCACCCCTGTCGTGACCTTGAGCAAGTTACTTAAAACTTCGAGCACTGTTTCTCCATTGTAAAATGGGTAAGTAGTAGTATCTTCTTAGTGCTGATGTAAGGCCTTGGTTCTCAAAGTGTGGTCCGCAGACTGGCGTCATCGGCATCATCTAGGAGTGTGTTAGAAATGCAAATTCTCAGGCCCCAGCCCAGACCTACTGTGTTCATTATCTATTGCTGCATAACAAATCGCTCCAAAACTTAGCAGTGAAGAACGTCACACATTTATTATTTCAGTCTCTGGGTGTCAGAAATCTAGGCATGGTGGCCATATGGACCTCACCACCGGCCCTGTCATGCAATGGAAGCTTCTTCCCCCAGGGCAAATGATGCAACAGAGGGCAAGAGAGAGTGATCGAAGCCACAACATTTGTTATAACCTTATTTCAGAAGTAACATCCCCTCTCCTTTACCATAGTCTATTCTTTAGTAGAAAGTCACTAAGACCAGTTCCCACTCCAGGGGAGGGGATTATGGACGATCATGAATCCCAGGAGGAAGACCATCGTAGATGCTGCCTATCATACCTACCGAACCAAAAATACTGGGGGTGAGGGCAAGACACTCCAGTTTTAACAAGCCCTCTAGGTGATTCAGAAACACATTGTTTAAGAATTCAAAGAAATAATGGAGGCAAAACACCTCACACTGTGTCTGGCACATGAATACTAAACAAATGTTGTCTTTTTAGGTTATTGTCATGGTTACAGATGAGAACACCTGAATCCAGTACTAAAGCTTTTCACCTACATCCTCATATCAGATGTCATACAGACCAGCAGTTCTCAAACTTAGCTGAACCTTAGAATCACCAGTGGAGCTTTTAAATCTCATGACACAAAGGCTTCAACCTAAACAATTCAATCAGAATCTCTCAGGGTGGGACCCAGTCATCAATATATTTTAAAACTCCCCAAGTAATTCCAATATGTATTTAAGATTAAGAACCACTGAGATAGACTCAGAAAACAGGTATCTAATGGCTTTCTTCTCTATTAATCTACTTTCTCGGAGCTAGAGTAATTGGCAAAAGAATCATTGATTTGTGGTTTAAAATCAAAGCACAATATCAGACATACAAACAGACAAATAAACAACCAGACTCTGCAGCGCATGTCTCAAGTGACTTAACATTCTTCCTGCCCCCTCGTCCTGCAGCACCTTCCCATTGTACTCTTGCCTCTGGTGAGGAGCTTTGCTGTCCTGCCAGCTCAGAATGTAGCCATGGGAACGTGTATGTATTTGCACCATGGCCCATGGCTTGGGCGCTGGGCTGGTGCCCCTAACAAACTTGGGAATAAAAGAAGAACACAATGTGTTCTCTCTGGCCTTGAAGGAAAATTCTCCAGTCACTTAGCTCCACCTGAGGCAGCTGGAAGTCAAGCTGCCGGGCAGGAGGGGCCGGGGCCATGGGCCAGCGCAGACTCTGGAGTGATGGGACCGCTTTTGCCATGAGTCTCTGCAGAACTGAGCTCAGCCAATTTGCCTTTCTCCTTCTCAACTGGCAGAACCCTGAGCCTGCCCACTCCCAGCCCCAAAATCTACCCTGACACAGAGCAAGCTTACGTAAGGACAGCCTCTCTACCCTACCAGCGAGGCCTGGAAGAGATCAGCCGAAATACCAGCTCTCCCCAGCCACCTCCCCCGACTTTCCCCTTGGGATTAGACTTTGGGAATCTTGAGCTCTGGCAGTCTGGTTAACGTCATGATCCAGCTGTGCTGACCAGGGAATTGTCAGATGCTCAGATGCCATTCCAGAATATTCCTCTTGGAAGCTTCCACCAGAGGGCTAATTTGGTCAAAACCATACCTTTCACAGGACTGTTTAAATAGAAGCAAAGGAGACACAAAAAGGGAAAATATTTTTTACTTAAAAAAAATAAATAATAAGCCTCCACTCCCACAGTTCTCATTAACCAGCTCATTCTTTCATGACTCAAGAACCAAAAGCACTGCTGACAGCTGTGGGGCAGAGGGAGAGAAACTGCCTTGGGGGTAGGGAGAGGACAGCTGGCAGGGCCCTGGATACCATGGCAGTGAGCAAAAGCTTCAGCTTCAGAGAGCCCTGGGTCCCCTTCCTGGCTCTGACACTGTGTCAACTTGACAGGTCCCTCTGACTTCCTGTTCCCTAATCTCTAAAAATGGAAGCATAATTATCAGGGTTGTTTGAGGATTAAATAAGATGATACACATAAAGGGACTTAGCGAGTGTTCAGCCACCGTGAGTTTCCCTTCTAGGACAAGAAAGAGAGAAAAGGAATGAGAGAAGAAAGAGGAGGAGGAGAGGAAGATAGCGAAGGGACAGCAGAATGATGAGCATGACCGGTTGGACTGGGGACCCCACAGGCGTCAGGAAGCGTGCCAGTCAGCGCTTGGGGACTCTCTCGAGTTAAAATAGCAAGCACACAGCACATGAGCCATTTCTGCCGTCCCCCATCTTCAAAGCAGACATCTTAAAGGTCCCCTACTAATCGATCAGAGTGAACATGGGAGAAAAAGCTGACATACAATTCTTAGGCTAGACTTATAATTTAAGTAAAGGAAACCTCCACAATTCATAAAATATTTACTTATTGTCCAAATTCCTCTCAAAACTTGCTTTATCACCTTTATGCTTCATTCTTTATCCAAATGATGTCAGAAATACATAGCAAGCATATAAAGTATCCCCTTTGGGTGACTGGCTTTTTTACTTCTTTGACCCACTGTTCGGGGTTCTGCAGGAAGCCTCTCTCTTGACTGGGGTGGCCTCTGTCAAAGAAACGATTCTGTATCCACACAGTGCCAGGTTAGGTCCACGGGTATTTTTATGAAAATACAGTAGTCTCCCCTTTTCTGCGGTTTGCTTTCCACAGTTGTAGTCGCCTGCAGTCAACCGCAGTCCGAGAATATTAAATGGAAAATTCCGGAAATGAACAATGTATAAGTTTTAAGTCGTGCACTGTACTGAGTAGCATGATGATAGCTCGTGCTGTCCTACTCCATCCTTCCTGGGACATGAATCCTTCCTCTGTCCAGGTATCGCAGGGCTTGTGGTCAAGTCACTCTTATTTGACTTAATAATGGCCCAAAGCCATTCACGTAACTTTTATTGCAGTAATTGTTATAGTTGTTCTATTTTATTGTTAGTTACTGTTGTTAATCTCTTTCTGTGCCTAATTTATAAATTAGACTTTATCATAGGTATGTGTGTCGAAGAAAAAACACAGGATTCAGTACTATCCGTAGTCCCGGCATCCACTGGGAGCCTTAGCCCTTGAGAATAAGGGGCAATGACTGTAAAGCTAACAACAGAGTCACAGTCTCAATCAAATAGTTTTCACATATTCCATCTCTGAAAAGTTCTCCTTTCATGAGCTCTCCAACAAAAGGGCTGAGGCTGACAGTTCCAACGCAACTTTTAAATCCCAAGACCCCAAAAGCAAAGGCTCTTTCCAACTTGACATCTGTAACAATGTCTTACTTCAAAAATGCATCAGCACACACGCACTGTGAACTTAAAAATAAATATTGGGCTGGATGTGCAGACATTTGCAAATGATCCCTTGTTTATTGCAACCTCTCGTTTAGAAGAGAAAAAAAAGGAAAGGCCTGCATGACAAATGTTTGCCTCCCTGGCCGTAGGTGTGCCTCCAGGAAACAGTCCCTGCCTCTGCCTGCGAAAACCAGGATCAAGGCCTTGGCAGCCCGAGGGGCCTGCCTTGCCCGCTCGCAATGAACTGTAGGAAAGGACAGCATGGCCTACTTTTTTAGGAAACCAGCTGCCAAATCCAAAAGAGGGAGGGAAAGACGATGGGAGAAAAAGGAGCTTTGATTCTGGAAATTATGACTTGCTGACATCCCTCTTCTCTCTCCTATAATCTGTCTGACTGTAGACACGACTTTAATTACAGATGGGCAGGTGGGGCCAGGCCAAGAACAGGGCTTCGGCTGGAATTGGCCACAGTGGAATTGCTGGGCTCAGAGTAACGAGCTTCTCCTTGTCTTTCAGCTGTTCTCTCGGCCTCTCTTTCAAAGCCAGCAGCGCCCTCCTTGAGAACGCTGAATGAACAACAGGATCCCTTGGCCTGACCAAGTCCTCCCCCCCACCCCCCGACATACACATACACACAAAGCAAGGATCGTAGATTCTGAGAAAACAGTTGTTCCTGTCTTAGTGGAATATTACCTGTAATAAAACCACTTTGCTCTATCTGAACCACAGTGAGGACCAATTCTCATCTCTCACCCTAAATAAAATATCAAGTGTTACAAAAGAAAGAGGCTGGGAAATCATTCCTGAACCCCTATCCGTGCTAGGTGCTTCGTCCACTGTCTCGTGTGTTATCCCTGAATTCAAATAATAATCATGTGAGATAGAGTTGGTCACCTCCCATTTTAAAGATAAGGAAACTGAGAGTCAATGAGGTTAAGTGCCTTCTCCAAGGCCATATATTTGTGAAGAGAAAGAACCAGGATTTGAGACTGGGACTGAGCTGTCTTCCTGCTTCCTGTTCCAGTCCCCTTTCCTTCCCAGTTTAATCTTTTGGAATCACTCCTCTGCTTAAAATCTATAATGGTGCCTCTTTCCCACAGGATAAAGTTCAAAGTAGGGTGGCACATCTTGGAGAGCTGGGGTCCTGAGCAGAGAGCGATGGCAGGTGAAGGCAGCAGTCCTGTGTGTCCCATGTTAAATGGTCTGTGAGCTACATATACACACACGGGAGCCTGAGAAGAGGACATTAGCCTGCCATGCCACCAAGTTGTTATCATTCATCAAGAATGAAATTATAAGGGAGGGAAGGAAGGAAGAGATGGATGAACAAATTACTGAATATATAAGAATTCCTCCCGATACTTAAAGCTTGGTTTCCAGTGTGTCCTTCTTGTATGGAACTAAAATACCTTGTGGATTAGTTGGAAAAAGACTTTGAAGGATGAGGAGGTCGGGAGAGTGCCCTCATCCTCCTCTAAACACACACACACACACACGCACAGCACACACACACACACACACACTCACACACGGTAAAATAATAGCAAATCATGTGGATTTAGATGGTGAAGAAAGAGTTCTTAATACTCTTCCTTTGGGTTTCTTTCAATTTAGGACCATGAAAATATAAAGTTCTGTGTGAGTTCTACAGGATGTTCATTCATTCATGTGCTCATTCATTCATTTTATTATCCATTCATTATTTAAACAGCTTTTTTATTGAGCACCTACTATGAGCCTTCTCTACAGTTGGCACTACGTTAGGAGTGACCAAAACAATTATGTCCATACTCTCCCAGAGCATATGTTCTAACAAGGAAGCCAGCTGATAATAAACACATAAATATGTAGAACAGCAGATAGTGCTATGTGTTTGGGTGAAAAATAAGAACAACATGAAAAGGGACAGATGACAGAGTCCTTCATTGCATAAAGGGGTCAGGAAAGGCATTTGTTTTTTTCTTTCGAGAAGGTAACATGAAGCGGATGCCTGAGTTAAACGAAGGATTGGACCACAGAAATTTCTGGGGAAAATGTGTATAGCTAGACAAGATAGTTAGTGACGAGCCCTGAGATAAGAACACACTTAACCTGTCTGAAGATCAGCGAGAGACGTTAATGAGCGAGGGGGAAGAGGGTGGGGAGCGGAGAGATTAAGAAATGCCATAGAAAGAAATTTAGATATGATTTTAAGTGTCATAACAAAACCATTAATGAAAACCAAAGAAGTGAGGTTAACAAGAGTTATCCCCACCCCTATTTGTAATGTCACTAAAATACAAACAAGGTACTCTAGGTAAGGAGAGAGTGATTAATGCTAAACAGAAGACTATCGCTTCCCACATTATAGACACTGTACTCCTATTAATAGGTCCTGAAATCTTACTAACAATTTTTGTCTAAGGGGTCTCCCTTTTTTGACTCAGTGTGCCATTTTTTGAAATCACAACTCTTTTTATTTGAGTAACTGCTTAACCACATATTCCCTATTCTACACTGGAACAGGATGGGTTTTTTTAGCAGAATGTGTACTCCTGGTACTTTCTGTCCTATTCAGTCCACTATTCCTACCCGTCAAGTTCTTTGTCCATTTCTGACTGTCATCCACTGTATTTGTTTTCCTTCCCTTCCAGCTCTGTCATTCATGGGTGGAATCATTTGATGGAAGAATCAGGTGCTGATTGGATGAAGGTCAAGGACACAATACTGGGACTCACAACTGGAGACCTCTGCTGCAGTTGACATCAGTCTATTTTATGTTTGATAGTTCAAAGAAGTGATGCTTAATTTTATGCGGCAACTTGACTGGGTTAAGAGATGCCCAAATAGCTGGTAAAACATTATTTGGGAGTACGTCTGTAAGGGTGTTTCTAGGAGAGATTGGCATTTGAATCAGTAAAGTGAGTAAAGATCTTACTCACCCATGCGGATGAACATAATCCAATCCGTTGAGCATCTAACAGAACAGAAAAAGAAGAGAAAGGGCTAATTCACTCTTTCTGCTTGAGCCAGAATATCCGTCTTCTCCTTCCCTTAGAGATCAGCCCTCATGGGTCTCAAACTTTCAGACTCAGACTGGGACTTAAATCATCAGCCCTCATATTCTTAGGCCTTTGGACTCAGACTGAATTACACCACCAGCTTTCCTGGTTCTTTAGCTTGCAGAATATTGTGGAACTTCTCAGCCTCTGTAACTATATCTGACTATATGTTTCTCTGGAAAACCCTCACACAAAGTATACCAAACTGATTATAAGACCTGACAGTGTTCAATATATAGTAAACAATAAATATCAACTATGATTGTTACTATCGCTATTATTACTTATTTTCTAATCCATCTTGTCCAAAGAGGTTTGATGTGATGCTTTTTCACATGTGCAGCTGCTCTTCCAGAGTCTAACAACAATCTCACTTCCTTCATCTGTCAGTGAGTAACTGTGGATAAGAAAGGACCAAAACTGACCTGACATAACTTCTGGGTGAACACAAGCTAAGCTGCTGTGATCATCTTCTTCTCTTCCACGTGGTCACAAACTAACTCCCTGAATAATCTAGTCCAGAATCTTTTGGGATCAACAACAAACTCGTCATCTACAGGTTCATGGAAGCCACACTCTGACCTTTTCACCTGAATTCGCTCCAAGTTCATTAGCAACGTTCAAGGGTCTCTTTTCTAAGCCCTCTCAGAACCTGAGAACATGAGATGTGAGGTCATGAAAAGCAGCAAAATCCTCTTTCCCAGTTCCTTTTCCAGTTTTGAGGTCCGGGCCACCATTCCCTCATTAGCATCCCTTCCACTTTTTTCAGGCTTAATTTCTCTCTTTCCAATTCTCGCCTCAATACCATAAAAAGCAATTTATCCCTTCATAAACCTACTGCCTCTTCTAAAGATGACTTTTAGAACTTTTCAGATGATCTTCTAAAGATCCTCTTTTAGAAGATGACTGTTTTTTTCTCTCAACATTCAGCTCCTGGTGAGCTTTATCTTCCATGACATGTACATGCCACCTCTTCTATTTTGTTCAGGATCTTGAGTTCTTTCCATCTTTCTGGGTGCCTCTTTTGCACTGGAGTTGGTCAGAGAACTCGCTGGCTAACCACACTGGTTTCTCTGGTTATGTATCCATAATCTCCATTGCTGGAAAAATTTGCACAAGCAGAACTGCTCTTTAGAGAGATTTTTCCAGCCATTGGCACCCTTCTTTTTGAAACCTCACCCCACAGATTCGAACTGACTTTTTTTCTCTCGCCTGTTTGAAATCCACCTTCCTGTCATCTGACCATGCCCAGTTTTAACTCCTCAGTCTGTCACCTCTCCCAAGGTTCCTGTCACTTCCACTCAGCCAGATGATGCCTTATTGTTGGTGAGAATCTGGCTGAGCAAGTCAGTGACCCAGATCACTTCCTCCACCCCATGGAAGATTAAACTTTCAGATGGAAAGACATGAAATCGTCAAACATTCTGTTTTTAATTCAAAGAGACTTTCAGCATGTATTGGGACAGCCAAAGTCCCTGTCACCACAGTTATTTATCTTGCTGGGACAGTTCTGATCTGCATCTGAAATGCATTTTCCATTTGCTGGATTCGAATTTGCTGGACGGCCTTTAGTGTATGGCACGTAGATTCTACAAATACATTAAGGTCATACCTCTATTCAAAAACGAGGACAGATCCAGGTCAGATCTGCACTAGCAAAGCCGGCTTTCCAGCAGCAGAAGGAAACAAGGTAGTTTAACTGGAAAAATACAGGGAATTAAGGCAAAGTGTTAATTTGTCTCAATTTTCTTTGTGTTCTAATGTGCGTGGTGGTAAGTTCAGTTTGTTTCCTAAAATATGATCCCGATCTTACTCAGCTTAATCATCTGTAAAATGGGAATAATGAGGTCTTACTCAAATGTGATAAAGTAGTGAGAGAGTTTTGTGAGAAAACCGATAAGTGCTCAATAAATGTGATGAATTTTATAGAAAGCTTTCTCCATGTGCTAAAATTGGCTTCCTGAAAACTCTCTGTGGTCAGAGAATTCAGCATAGAAGAATTTAATGCCTTGTGAAAAAAGAAAGTAAAAATATTATTAAACCCATTGAAAGTCTTATATATTTTTTGAAATACTCAAAGCAATACATGAAATGAACAATCAATTATGTTTTGTATGTTTTAAATTCTATTTACTGGGTGTTGAATAGTTAATGTAGATTTATCTTGGATGCTAAGATGACTTTTGAGATGATAATACTACTTGCGATACACCAGGCCCTGGGTTAAAATCATCACACACATATCTCATTTAATACTCACAGCAACCCTATAAAGCTAGACATCATGATAATCTCCACTTCAAGATGAAACCAACTGAGATGAAGAAAGTTGAGGAAATCTTGCAGCTAATAATGTTGGAGCTAGACAAGACTAGGAAGGAAGGAAGTTGGGGTGAGTTACTACTGGAAAGAGAAGAGGCGCCTCTGGATTCTCCTCACCCCCACTCCAACCCCAATTCCTGTCTCTCCACAAGCTCATCTTCATTTGATTTTTAACAACCAGAATGGAAAACTGTGCTTGTGGCCATAGAACTCTGATTGACTATCAAGGGCACTTTGGATGGCAAAGTTACATAAACACTTCCTGGCCCTTGCCCCCACTTCTTCGTCTAATACAAGAAAAAGCTGAGGTTTATCCTAGGTTGGGTTTCAGGAGCTGTGGCTGGAGGAAAACTTAGGATGGAATGGCTTGGGGAGTTCAGAGCTGAGAGATTTCATTTCAAAAAAAGAGACATGCTCCTAAATATTCTAAAATTACTAGTAATTCTTCACATAAACAAGTGCAAGTATAAAGATGCACCTTTACCCAAAGTCACATGCAGATCAGTGTAGAATCAAAGCATCCCTGAGTCAAAGGGACCTCAGAGTTTTCTCAGAGAATCCTCAACTATCGTCATTCGTTGGCTGCGGTCACATGGTAATCTTATCAGTATATGTGTTTCACTGCTTAAATTTCTCACTTTTCTTTCAACTTATATATCCATTTTAGTTTTTCCTCAACAATATCTGTGAAAACACAGATTCAATATACTACCTTTTTCTAATGCACATTAAAAATGAATATGTAATTGCTAAATTTTAATTTTTTAAATTTTAACACAAATTTTCTGTGTGCTACCTATAACCATCTTTTGAATCACACTATGAGAAATGCTGACATAATCCCTTAATTCCCAAATTCCAGCCCACAGTTGCCAGGTTAACTACTGAAGAAGCAACCAAGAAGCTACTTTATTATTATTATTTTTATTTTTCAATTACAGTTGACATTCAATATTTTTTTATATTAGTTTCAGGTGTATAGCACAGTGGTTAGACATTTATATAATTAACAAAATGATTCCCCAATTAGTCCAGTACCCACTTGGCACTATACACAGTTACTACAATATGATCGACTATTTCCCTATGCTGTACTTTACATCCCTAATTCGAAAAGAAATATGCACCCCTATGTTCACCATAGCGTTATTTACGATAGCCAAGATATGAAAGCAACTTAAGTGTCCATCAATGGACAACTGAATAAAGAAGATGTGGTATATATATACAATAGAATATTACTTAGCCATAAAAAATGAAATCTTACTATTTGCGACAACATGGATGAAGGAGTTCAGAGCTTCAGGAGTTCTAGAGAGTATCATGCTAAGTGAAATAAATCAGATGGAGAAAGACAAATATTATGTGATCTCATTTATATATGAAATCTAAAGAACAAAATAAAGAAACAAAACAGAAACAGACTCATAGCTTCACAGATATCCACACAATCACACACTCATAAAATACACATAGGCAGCTACAAATTTACATATACAATAACACAATGCAAATATGCACACAAATATACACACCAGTGCTTGCACAATGATGCATTCATTCATATGTTTTCAAAACCACGTGCATAAATAATCAGACCCACCAACCCAGATGTCACCATAGTAAAAACATATGAATGCATACTTATAGATAAACACAAAAAAACATGAATACAAAGGCCCTTACATACAAACGTATGCACAGAGGCACAGTCACATGGATGAACACGCAAGCAAGAGTCAAGCACATCCCCTTCACTAAGATACCAGTGGGCGTACACAAACACAAGAGACACAGGTACACACGTACTGCAGGTGCTCACATGCATGCAAACACAGAGGCACATACGCACACATGCCCACCCACCCAGGCCGTGGACGATCGCTGGTCCCTACCTGCCTTTCCCACTTAACTGAATATCACTCTCCCCTCTCCTTCTCTCAGCTCTCCTTTCATTTTTAACTTCTCACCTCTCCAATGTCTTCGCACATTCTGTTCCCCCAGCTCTTCACATGGCTGACACTTTCTCACCCTTTAGTCCTCAGATTCAATATCATCTCCACAGTGGGGCCTTCCTCTGCCACTCTATCATCTAGGTATCATCTAGGTCACTTAGTTACTCCATCATGTACCTCGTTTAGGTCCTGATAGCACTTATAGCAATTTTGATATTGTACATTTTTGTGTGACTGTTTATTGTCTGTTTTTCCCACTGACTACAAGAATCGCGTCTAGCACAACACCTAGCAAACAGTGGTTATTCAATACATAGCTATTGAATACACAATTGCTTAAGAGGAAGCCAATAAATGATATATTTTTAAGTTGGTTACCATGGGGAAATTCTTGGGAACAGTGTAAATCTGTGGTCCCCAACCTTTTTGGCACCAGGGACAGGTGCTCCTATGAGAATCTAGTGCCTGATGATCTGAGATGGAGCTGAGGCAGTGATGTTAATGCTGGGGAGCGGCTGCAAATACAGACGAAGCTTCACTCTCTTACCAGCCACTCACCTCCTGCTGTGCGGTCGGGTTCCTAACAGGCTATGGATCAGTACAAGTCTGTGGCCCAGGGTTTGGGGACCCTAGTGTAAATTATCCCACCCAAGAAGCAAATGATCTGGGACATTTATATATCAATGCCTGACAGTCATTGATTAGAGGTTCTTCCTGGAACATCTGACCTGCTTTGCAAAAAGGCAGAGCAACGGGATTCTAGAGGGAAGAGCCTTTAGGCACAGAGATGCAGATATTAGCAATTCCAAGTCAATGAGAGGACACTAAAAGGCTGAGGATGGGACAGGACACCAATAGATCTGTTGCTAGCCCCCAAGGTGGATGGTCCTAATTAATGAGAACCAACAGAGAACAGATCGATAGAAAGGGGACCTTGTTGGTGACTATAGATGGAAGTGGGAACAGAGGTAAAACAATCCTTCAACACACCTGGGAGCACTAGGATGCCCAAGATAATGGCAGGCCAAACAGGTGAAGCCACGATGGCTGGTCTTTAGCTAGGGATGTTTCATAGCAAGTCAGTCCCAAGAGAGGAGAGAAAAGTGCTGCTAAAGCTATAACAATCCACACTTGGAAAGTCCCAAGTCATTTTGAATATAAAAGTCTCCAGCTGCAGGATGGGAAATCCTGTGGTTGGGGCAGTGTTTGTGACAGCTCTTCGCCTTTGAAACACATGTGTGAAGCAAGAGTCATATGGGGATGAAAACTATAACTGACTTAGCTGGCCTTATCAAGACACATGATGTGCTGCAGAGTAAACAGGGAACGGGCAGCTGTGTCTGCTGCCTCTTTGTTCCCGGACATTTCCACTGCACCTCCCACCCCCAACACTGATGCCAATATAGTCAGTTTGTCTAACAGAATAAAAATCAGGTCACAATCATTTCACTATGGTGCTGGTCATCACCAGAGACAAAGACTATGTCACCTACCCAGCTGGTCCTGGGTTTATAAACTGCTCTCTTCAAATGCCAAACTCCTCATGAGATCATATGTGGGGAGATTAGTTCACTTAAGGAAAGCTCTTCTGCATATTTTTACTTGCTTTGTGTAAGAACAAGGCATTGACATACAATAATTGAACTTCCGTATAAAAACTCATGTAATGAACTCATGAAATCCAGCTCTCGGGCAACAAGAGTCCTTCTGGAGAACCTGATGTGAAAAATGAAATGTAGGCCCCTTGGCTGGATGCCTCTGCACTAAGACCCAGTTTCCACCAGAAACAACACCTTGCTATCTCCATAAGGTTCTCACCAATAGATGCTCCAAGTCAGTGGGTCTCAGAGTATGGCATCTAGACCAGCAGCATTTAGTATCAGCATCACCTGGTAACCTGCACAAATGCAAAATTGCGAGGGAGGACACCCCAGACCTACTCTCTTAGTCAGTTCAGGCTGCTATAATAGAAAACCATCAACTGGGCAGCTTAAACAATAGAAACTTATTTCTTATAGTTCTGAAGTCTTGGAACTATAAGAAATAAGTTCCAAGACTGGTGTCTGGTGAGAGCTCTCTTCCTGATTTGCAAATGGCCTTCTTCTCCTCATGTACAGAGCAAAGAGAGGGGGAGAGAACTCTCTCTGTCTTTTCTTATAAGGGCACTAATTCCAGTCCTGAGGGCTCCATGACTTAGTTACCTCCTAAAAGTCCCATCTCATAATACCATCACATTGGAGGTTAAGATTTTAATAAATGAATGGGGGGTGGGGGCGGTGAACACATTCAGTCTGTAATACCTACTGAATCAAAAACTTTGGGAGTGGGGCCCAGACACCTGTGTTGTAACAAAGCTTCGAGGCGATTGTGTTAGAAAAACTAGTTAGAAAAACTGCTCTAGATTGACAGGCAAAATTTTCCACCTCCTCATCTCTCTCACACACCCAAAAAGTTCTGTTGCCTTGGGAGAACCAGGCAGTCAGGACTTGTCAAACTTCCAAGGGTATTGCCTTCAAAATTTTATAAGTCAGTTGGGTTTTATGATAACGGAAAAAGTGTTGGCAACAGGTCTGGGGATAAAAGCTGCCCCTCCCCGGACACACTGTTGAATGTCGCCTGGGCTACATTTACCAGGCAAGAATCTCAGCCATTTAAAACTGAAACATTTCCTCCCCTTAACTGTCTGAAGTTCTTTACTTAGTGGTAACTTTATTTTAAATAAACACTTAATATAGAAAAACAATCATGTAGAAATGTGTAAAGATATAATGATTTTTTTCATAAATTCACGTAATCACTATGCAAATCAAGAAACAGACGATAGCCAGCACCCTTGCAGCTTCTACAATGATTAACAACCATTTTTACATCTTCCACCAACAACTAGTTGCACTGGTTTTAATACTTTACATGAAAGAAATTACCCAGTGTGTATCCTTTTGTGTCTGCCTTCTTTCACTCAGCATTGTAATTAAGAAATGTATTGAATATAGCACGAGATTGAAAGTTTCATATACTCCACATCTTTGTCAGCACTTGGTATCGTCTTTCTCATTTTAGTCATTCTGGAGGGAGTCTGTAGATATCTCATAGTGATTTTAATTTGCATTTTATTAATGACTACTGAAGTTAAGCATCTTTTCATACACTTTATTGGCTACTTGGATATCCTCTCCTACAAAAGGCTTGTTCAAGTTTTATGCTTATTTCTTATTGGATTGTCTGGCTTTTTTCTCACTGATATATAGAAGTGATTTTTATATTCTAAGAGTTTTTGTAGAATAAGTTTATTTTAAATATCTTCCACCCCGTTGCTTGCATTTTCACAGTCGATGGTGCATTTTGATAAACACCAGTTCTTAATTTTAATGAAGATCAATGTAACAATCTTTCCTTTTATGGATCCTGTTGTACATTCCTTAAGAAATATTGGCTTGCCTTAAGGTCATGAAAATATTCTCGAGTTCATCTTTACAAAGTTTTATTTTTACCTTTTACATTTAGAACTATAACACATCTGGAATTGATTTCTGTATATTATGTGTGATACAACTCCAGATTCATTTTTTTCCACATGAATATCCATTAACCCAGCACGATTTATTGAAGGGGCATCATTTCTGCACTGCAATGCAGTGTCACCTCTGTCATAAATCAAATGGAAGTATATATTTTTATCTATTTCTGGATAATTATTTGTTCCATACATATTTTGTCTTGTGCCAATACCACACTGTCTTAGTTACTATAGCTTTAAAATAAATCTTGATATAGAGAGTGTTAAGTTTTCTAAATCTGCTCATTTTCAAAATTGTCTTGGCAGTCCTGGGCCCTGTATATTTCCAAATAAATTTTAGAATCAGTTAGTCATTCCTGCATGCATACACACATACACACACACACGCCATGCAGACATATGTACAAAACCTGCTATTTTTAATACCATTGAATACACTGATTTTTTTAAAAACTTAACATCTTTATAGAACTGAATCTTCCAATGTATGAACATGTTATATCCTTCAGTTTATTCATTTCTTTTTAAAATTTTCTCAACAATGTCTTGTGGTTTCCCGTGCAAAGGTCTTGTACGGCTTTTTATTTATGCCTAGTTATTTGAGCACTTTGACCTCATTGTAAACTATAGCACTTTATTTCTTTTATTTTCTATCTGCTCATAGTAATAGAAATATAATTGATTTTTATAGTCAGTGGTCATGAAAAATTTACTGATTAATTTATAATATATCTGTCCATTATTTTGAATTTTTCTACATATATATTCATGTCATCTATAAATAATGAGAGTTTTATTTCTTTCTACCCAATTTTTATGCCTTTTAATTCTTGCACTTAACTTATTGCATTGGATAAGACCTCCAGTACAATTTTAACTAGAAATGAAATAGTGGCCATTCTCGGCTCATTACTAAATTCAAGGGAAAAACTTTCAACATATCTCCATTAAATTAAGTATTGTGTGATGTTTGCTGTAGGATTTTTTGGTCGATATTATTTATCAGATTTTGTAAATTCTCTTTTATTCTTAGATTGCTGAGAGTTTTTATAATAATTAGATGAACTTTTCAAATGTGTTTATTGCATCTATTGAGATGATTAATATTTTCTCTATTACACCATTAATGTGATAAATAATATGACTGTTTTAAAATATTAAACCAACCTTGTATTCTTGGAATAAATCTAACTTTGTCTAGGTGTATTACTCTCTTTAGACACTGCTTGGTTTGATTTGCTCATATTCTGTTTAGAATTTTTGAACTTATATAGAAAAATTGGTCCAAAGTGTTTCTTTTGTGTAATGTTCTTATCAGATTTTACTAACCTCATAGTATCCATATTTTTCTATTTCTATTCTTTTGAAATCATTTGTGTACTATTGGTATTATTTCTTCCATAAATGTTTTTTAAAATTTCACTGGTAAACTCATCAGCACTTGAAAAAATTTTGTGTGTGTTGGAAAATTATATATTATAGTTAAATATCTTTAGCAATGTGACTATTCAGGTAGTCACTTTCTTCTTAGGTCAATTTGATAAATTATGTTTTCTCGGAATTTTCATAATTCACCTACATTTTTAAATATATTAGCATAAAGTTGTACATTATATTCTCGATATCTGTATGTTCTATATTAATATCCTTTCCCTATTATAAAATTGTAGTTTGTACTTTCTCTAATTTTTATCTGATTAGTCTTGCTAGAGATTTGTCTATTTTATTAGTTTTTCAGAGAATCAATTTAAAAATTTTTTCTCTATTGTATATGTTTTTTCTAGTTTATTAATTTTTAAAAAATTATTTTCTCTGTCGCATATTCTTTGGGTTTAATTTGTCCATTTTCTAAATATTGAGGCAAATACTAGAATCATGAATTTCTAGCTTTTCTACAATTTTAGCTGCATTCTAATGTTTTTATATGTTTTATTTTTGTTACTCATTCCAAAGTAATATCTAATTTTCACTATACTTTGTCCTTTGATTTATAGATTATTTAGAAATTAGTTGTTTAATTTTCAAATATTCAAGCATTTCAAATTCTATCTTTGTCATATATTTCTAGCTCGCTTCCACTCTGATCAGAGGACATGTACTAAATAGTTTTAATGCTTTAAATTTGGTGAAACTTGATTTCTATCTCAAAATATGATCAATTATAGTTAATAGTCTATGTGTGATGTTAGAAAGTACTCTATTAATATTCAATTAGTTTTCAATTAAGTCAGCTGGGTTTAGTCAATTAAGTAAATTAAGCTAATTTATGTAAATTAGGTCAAGTATATTAATCAGATCTTCTTTGTCCATACTGATTTTTTTTATCTGTTTGTTCTCTCACCTCTGAGAAAATTATATTAAAGTCACCTGCTATGATTGTGGATTTAGCTATTTGAAATGTTTTGAAACTATGTTAATTAGCTAAGTATAAATTTAGAGTTCTTACATCTTGATGAATTGACCCTTTCATTATTAGGAAATGTCTATCTTTATCTCTAGTAGTACTTCTTTTCTTAAAGTTGGCTTTGTCTCATATAAAGATAATTATCTCAGCTATCTTTTGGTTAATTAATGCACTCTTTGTTTTCAAATTTTATGTCCTTATATTAAAACAAAAAGTTTACATACAGTATCTGCTTTTATGAAAAAAATCTTTCCCTTTTAATTGCATAATTTAGTCATATACATTTAAAAAATTACTGTTGGATTTTGGCTTAAATTCAACATTTTATTATTTGTCATCAATTTTCACATTTATCCTATGTAGTTTGCCTTCCTTTTCTTGCCTTCTTTGGGATTAATCAACTATTTTTTAATTATTATTTCATTATTTCCTCAATTATGTTTTTAGCAACACCTTTCTTTACTTTTCTTTAACGTTACCCTAGAGATTACACATCTTTGAATTACTAGTTTTATAGAAGTTAGCACTTTTATCACTTCCCAGGTATCATGAGACTTCTAGAATACTTCAATTCTATACCTCTGTCTCCTTTTGTTTTAATATTGCAGTGACAAAACATTATTGCTATTCCTTGTATAGTCAATATTCATTTCAATGTGCCCACATATTTACCCCTCCTGTGGCTCTTTATTCTTTCATAATTTCTATGCTTTCATCTGGGATCATTTTCCTTCTGCCTAAAGACAATCCTTTACCATTTCCCTTAGTACAAGTCTACTAGTGAAAATTATCTCAGGTTTTATTTATGTGAAAAAGTATTTATTTCACCTTAACTTTTAAAGACCATTTTTCTAGGTGTAGGATTCTAGGTTGGCAGTTATTTTCCCAAATGTGTTAAAGTCATTGTTCCATTGTGTTCTGAATTGTGTAACTTCTGTTAAGGAGTCTGTTCTAAATACTATTTTAACACCTTTGAAGATAATATGCCTTTTTTCCTTTGGTGGTGTACGAGATTTTTTTATCTTTAGTTTTTATTTTCAGCAGTTTTATTGCAATGAACCAAGTGTGGTTTTCTCAGAGTTCACTTTCTTGGTCAATTACAGATGGTGTCTTGCATCATATTTGGAAAAATTTTGACTATTAATCTCTTCACATGTTGCTTCTGCTCCATTTTCTTTCCTTTCACCTTCTGGAATTCTAATTAAACATATGTATTCGCCATGTTTCATATGACTGTTACACTTCTCTATATTTTCCATTTTTGGTAAGTTACTTAATTCTGAGATCCATTTTCAGCATTTGGAAAGAGGGATATTAATAGTCTCACAGTGTTATGTTTTTTTAATGAAACTTATGTAAAGTGTTCATCCAGTACATGTTAGACATTAGTCACTCAGTAAATATCAAGTCTCTTTACCTCTTGTACTGACATCTTATTGCTCAGTAATGCTGATAGTAATGGTAGTTACACTTTATCAAGCTTTTGCTATGAGAAAGGCGGGATTTTAAGGCTTTGACACATATTATTTCAATGTTCTTTACAACTAGTGTTATTATACTTATGCTGGAGATGAGGAAACTGAGACACAAAGAAATAAAGGAACTTGCTTAGCCGGGTGGTTCTGGCTCAGGGTCTGTCATGAGGTTGCAGTCACACTGTCACCCCTATCCCATCGCCTAAAAGATAAATTTGAATTGATCCCAAAAATATTCAGTCGAAACAGATGAAACCGTAGGTTTTTAGCATACAAAAATGTCACTTTCATATGGTTTAATCTAATATTTTATGCTTCCCAGATTCTATGACTGAGATGGTACAGAAACATCCAACAGAGAGGATTTCAATCTTACTAAAGCAAGAGCTATTTTTCATTGCTACTCACCTCCTTGATGTGGTAAGAGCTATGGGGGCAAGGCCAGAACTCAAGAAAGCAACATCTGGATGGAGCAGGAGGGATCAATTCTTCTGTGGTCTTGTGATAAATTAGGAAATGAGGCCTCAAGAATCTGGGGCCAAAAAAGACTCCTCTTCCTCGGTCCTAATCCCCAGTGCTCTCTCCCCTCCTCTTCTTCTCTCTCCAGCGTCCTGTCCCAATCCACCTCTTCAGAGTTTGGTTTGTGTCCTCTAGGGACCTGGAGGAGTCATGTTGCATTGTCTGGAATTCCCCAGAATTCTTTCTGGTTTTCATAATATCTGCATTTTATAACCAGCATTGTGGCTGTTTCGGGATTCACAAGCGAGTGGTCGCAGAGGAGAGCCCTGAATTTGAGAAAATTGATCCTCATGAAGATAGTCCATGCTCTAAGGAGGAAGCCCCAAAGTTGAAGCCATCGTAGTATTGTAACTTAAATGTCCACTGATAGGGGTGGAGTTAAATAACTAAGCTGAATTCACACAGTATAATGTTATGCAGCGTTTAAAATGAGTGGAGTAGGGTCGTGTGTACTTGCATAGAAAAAACTCCAAAACAACTTGTGAAGGGAAAAAAACACATTGCAGGTCAATATGTAGAGTGGAGTGTGTGTGTGTGTGTGTGTGCATGTGTGTGTGTAAATGTATAGAATATGTCTGGAAGAAAAAATACTAAAATAATGATGATTATCATTTCTGGGCAGGGAGGGTACTGGGGACTTTGACAATAACTGTAACATTTGATTTTTTTTTTTATGTTGAGAATACATTCATGTTTACTTGTGCAATTAAAAATAAGCAATTTTTAAAGTTTTAAAATGTTTGTTTGGTTTTTTTGCAACAGGCTTAAAGTTAAGTACTATCCCAGTTTAGTCGCCCCAGAAGCAGACTCTGAAATGAGGACTCAATGCAGTTGTTCTATTTAGGAGATGATCCCGGGAAATACCAGGAAGAGGATGGAGAAGTGAGACAGAGATGGGAAGGTGGTCAGTGTGTGTTATCGAGCCAGTTACCACCATGGGCCACTGGGGCGTAATCTGCTGGGGAACACGTACCTCAGAGTTATCTCACCTGAGGGGCCAGGAGCTGGGGTATTGATCCACCAGATTCTGTCACTCATTGTTGAAGGTGGCTCTTGAGGGCTGGCAGTTGGAAGCTGGTCTGGCAGGACCTTGAGTGCTTAAGAATGAAGAGATATGGACACCAGCACACTGGCAAGCACTGTGTCACACCCCACTGTAACTCAGCATTGTTCAGGCAGCTCTGGGATTCTCTCTGGATATCCGAGCAGGCTGTCACCTTTCAGGGGAAGAGACACTCTGAGGGAGGTCCCCAACACTTCTCGTGGCTCCACGCGGGTGTCATTTCACTGCTTAGCCAGCCCACCTCCCTGACTTTCATAGATAGCCCCAAGTTCCTGATTCCCTTACAGGAAATGAGAAAGGACACAGACAAAACAACCCTCCCTTCTTCAGGCATCAGCTGCAGATAAGTTTGACAACAAAACCAATAAAACTTGAGTGTCGCTTTCTGTAGGATTCAGTCATTCAAGTGACCGTAGAAAAAGCTGATTAAAAACCTAGATTCAAACCAAACTTTACCTAGTTGTATAACAGGGCCAGGTCACTGACCCTCTCTAAGCCTCATTTGTAAAATTTATGAAGTCAGAATATCTACCTCATAGACTCGTGTGATATGCACATATATACTTAGAAAGGGCGCTTAAAGTGCTGAGCACAATCCTTGGCACTTAGTTAATACTGGACCAATGTCACCTGGCCCAAAAACTGAAATTTAAAAGCTTATTTCACACCTGCTGTTTTCTGAACTTTGCTCCTGGATCTGTGGGAAAGAAACAAAGAGAAAACCTCAGTTCTCCTCAAGCGACAGTAATATGTCCTCATGAATCACGCGGTTCTGACTCTCCAGACAGGAAATCAGGTCCCTCGGGGCTCAGAGAGGCTGCAGCCAGGAATGCAGAGGTGGAGCCCAACGGAGAAACTGCTTTGGGGTGGGGACAGTCTGTGACCCTATAACCTTGGGCAGCAGGAAAGTGCCTCTCTGTCCCCCTCGCGAGCCCAATCCAACTAATCTGAGTGCAGCAAACCTCTTCTATTGACCAGCCTTGCTCTGATTTAAATTTCAAACAGCCCAGCATTTTATTCTCTTCTCACCATCCCTGAAAGCTAACCACTATGGATTTTACAGGCCTCGAAGCCCTGGGCTCACGCACTCTATTTGCACAATCTTTGCATAAGGAAAAGGCAGTCGATGCAAACTGAATTAATTGTAATTGACCATAATATGCTTACAGAAATGCCAAGGAGTTTTCATTAGTAGATAAGCCCCAAAGTATCGCCAATGATTTACACGTGCAGGAACACACTGCATGGCCACAGTTAATTACAGGACCCTCCACAGAAGGTGCTTCATCAAACCCTGGCAGAGGCCTTCTGAGAGCCAGTGACACCTCCAGGGACCAACACATTTTGACTCACTTCCTGTGAAAGATTTTGAAGTCTCCGCCTGAGATATGGCAGAGCCAAGGCTGCCCCTGTTGGGCTCAGGCTGGATGGTTGCTGCTTGCTGCCCCAGCCTCTGTGTCCTTGGGCCCCTGCACTTGGAGTAGCTGGTCCCTCCCACACCATCCCTAGCCTCAGTCCTTCTCCATCATCATCATTGCTAAAGCTGGTATTGAATTTGTGTTCTGATTTACATAACAGACCTTCATTCACTTATTATTTTTAACAAATATTTTCTAAGTGGCTCCTATGTGACAGCCTTCATGCTAAGATTGGGGATGCAAAAGAGATATGGACCTACCACACAGCTTAAAATCTAGTGAAAGATTAAAAGATTAAATAAGTAAGCACCCGAGTGTCAACAGATGATAATGAGATGAGAGTAAACAACAGGAAAAAAATGAAGGAAATTGGGGCTTTTTATTAGGGAGTATGGAAGGAGAAGGTTTGTTAGAGGAGGGAATATTTAAGTTGAGGCCTGAAACATGAAAAGGCACCATTTAGATGAGTTATTAAGCAAGAATGTTCCAAGCAGCAGAAATAGCATGTGCAAAGGCCCTGAGGCAGGAGTGCAGCTGGCACCTTTTATAGGCTCACGAGGCAGAGAATGGAAGAAGGTGAGGCAGGACAGCAGCTGAAGGCCAGATATGCAGGACCTTCCAAACCAGGCTTACAAGGACCTTGAATTCAATTCCAAAAAGACGGGGAGCCATGAAAGAGATTAAAGTGAGTCTCTTGGAGTGGATAGTCAGGTAGTTTTTAAAAATCTCTCTGGCTGTTAAAAGTGGCAGGAAAATAGATTTTTGGAGAACAAAAGTAGAGACAGGGAGATTAGTTAGCAGGAGACCGTTAGAATCATCCTGGAAATAGGTGATGGTGTCCAATGCTAAGTCAGAATGGAGACAAGTGGGGAGGGGACAGGTCCTCTATCTACTTGAGGTCCTGCGGCTGAGTGCCTTTCTTTGTCAAATTCCTCCAACAACCAGAGCTCCCTGGAGTCTGCAGCCTTGTTCCTGTACCTCAGAAGAACCCAGTACTTCTGACATGACAATAACTTATCTTCTGCCTGAATTCCCTAGAACAGTGCTGTCCAAAGAGAAATATAATGTGAGCCACACATATAACATTAAATTTTCTAGTACGCTCTAAAAAGAAAAAGGTGAAATTAATTTAATAGTATTTTATTTAACCCCATCTATCCAAAATAACATTGTATGAAGGTGTAATCAATGCAAAATTATTTAATGGATTATTTTACCTTTTTTCCTGCTAGGTCTTCAAAATCCAGTATATATTTTATACTGAGGGCATACCTCATTTGGACTAGACACTTTTCAAATGCTCAATAGTCACATGTGTCTGCTGGCATCCTTATTATACAAGTGCAGCTCTGACTCTGCTTACCTGAACTTCTTCTCCATCCTCTGCCCACCTTCTGAGAAACTCATGACTTTTATCAAGAACCTGGGGATGCATTACAAGCCTTGACTGACAGGCCACCTAATCCCCAGAGCTCCATGAATATCAGATCTTCTGTTTAACAGACCACATTACCACCAGGTCCCTGAATGAAGACCACATGATCACACGGTCACATGGTATCTATGCCACATAATCGCAAACCTCAGGTTTAGGAGTTTAACACCCAGGCTGAAATTCCTTTAGCATTTGCAACCTGATCTGCAAATCCAGTGCAGGGTCCACCCATTGGAAGGGATGAGGAGCTTTGTCATAAGGTCAATCTCTCAATAGGCTTTTATCATTATGCAAATCGGGAGTGTGTGCCTAAGTCCTGAGAGAGACGACAGGCAGGCTGGGCACATGGAGGCTGACCCAGAAGTCCACTGTGAAGTGGGTCACTGTCACAGATGGGTACTGTGATTCGACATCACTTGTGATATTGACAATGATTATGAAAATCATCATCATAATAGCATTTTTCTCATTCAATTCTTAGAACACCCTTTGCATTGGGTACAATTATTTTCCATTTTATGTGTAACGAAACTGAGGCTCAGAAAGGTTCATTGCCTTGCCCGAGGTCACACAGCTAGTAAGTGAAGGATCTTGAATCTGAGTCCTGATTTGATGTGTGGCCACTGTGTATACCGCCTCCTATAATAATCACCACAATTGCTGTTCCTTCCACTCATACTATCAACATTTAGAGCTTCATAGGTGTCAGACATTGCACTAAACACTTCACATACATTCATTCACCGAACCCTCAAAATAAACCTGTGAGGTGGCTATTATATCTATGCAACTGCTATACTTTCTGTATGAGAGAAAGGTATTCTCATTTTATAGATGAAGAAACTATGGCACTAAGAGGAGAATTGATTTGTACAGGGTTGGACAACGAGTAGGTGGCCGAATCTGGGTCCTAACAACCACTGCCCCCTCCTCTCACTGCTAAGCAACAGGTGTTATGCCCTAGCCCTCTGGTGCTTTATGTCTATTCTCATCTTTGCAATATCCTAATGTGATAACTATTATTATTAACATTATGTCATATAGGGGGAAACTGAAGATAAAAACGATTACCAATCTTTCCCAAGGTCGCATGACTGGTAAGTCTTGGTGGAGCTAAAATTGGAATCAAAATCTGTGCATCTGACTGGTGCTGAGCTAAAGGAATACTTGGTCAGATAATTTAATAATGAAGTTCTGAAGCCAGATCTACTTCTGCCTCTTCCACAATTGGTTTATGTAAAATAGTAAATTTCCTTCTTTTCTTCCACTAGCTTGAGCTAGGTTTCTGTCCATTGTAACCCAAAGAATACCAATGTAGGACTGAGGGTCATTACACTGATGGGAAGAATTTTGTTCACTTCTCTTGGATGAGCATGTTGTAGACTGGAAGGTATCAGTCAGTATAGTAGAAAGACTAAAATAACAAGATGTTGATGGCATGAGTCTTGGAGGCAACACACAGATTCAAGAAGGATTCGCATCGAACATTCAGTCATAGGGGACGGGACTGGTTACATAATTTGTGGGACTCAAAAAGAAAATGAGGGCCCTTTGTTTGAAAATTGTTAAGAATTTTAAGATGGTAACAACAGAGCATTAAACCAAGTGAGGGGAGAAATCTGAGTATGGGACCCTGTGTGACTGCACAGGTCACATGCTCAAAAAGCCAGCTGGTGTGTAGGGGGGGAGGCATACTTCCAGTGAGGTGAGAGGTCAGGAGAGAGAGATAGCATGTGACAGGAACATTTAGGAGTGGCAGGAATGAAATTGAAATGGAGCCTCTATTCATCCCTAAGGACAGGTAGACTTACCTGCTGTGAATATAGGGGTTGGGTTGGAGAAGGGCCCAAGAAAGGTAGACACTAAAAGGTGAAACACGGGGACTTCGGAAAAGCAACCAACTAGGAACAAATCCTTTTTTTTTTTTTTTCTGAAAATGTACAAACTCCCTGTGAAGACAGATGTAGCAAGCAGCAAGCTGAAGCACCTTTGAGAACCATGCAGAGTTTGATTACACATTGCAGCATGCCCGTCGGCTGCCAGCCTCCCCACACAACTGTTATTTGCTTATTTCAGGGCTCCCCGGCTGTTCTCTAAAATCAAAGCTTCACTAATAACCATATTTAGCATTGAACAAGCACTTGGTATTTCCTGGGGACTTTACAAGCAGTAATTAGTTAATAACCCAATGGAGTTGAAGAAAAGGCACAAACCGCAGGTCTGCAAGAACTAGGAGCCTTCCCTGTTGTTGGTATAGGGAAAGAATTCTTCCTCTGGGCATAGGGGTGGTGAATCCCAGAATTATATGCAAACACTGTGTGTATGAGTGTGTGTAGGTATGTGCGAGTGTCTAAGTGTGTGCACATATGTGTGACTGTGTACATGTCTATAAGGGTAAGGGGACCTACATGCATGTGAAAATATCTTCATCAGGTCTTCATAGGGACATCTTGGCCAAAAAGAGGAAAGAAGCATAGCATTGAAGAAGGAGCTTAAGATATAGACTCAAGCAGCTTAGGTTAGGACCCAGATTCGGCCACCTGCTGATTGTCCAAACCTGTACCAATCAATTCTCCTCTTAGTGCCATAGTTTCTTCATCTATAAAATGAGAATACCTATCTCTCAAGGCTGTGAAGATTGCATAATACCCTATGAGTAAAAGTCCTGTCATGAAGTCAGAATTGACCAGTGTCTCAATTCTCTTTCTTCCATTTTCTTATTCATTCCCTGGCTATTTATTCAGTACCAACAATGGGGCAGGCACTGTTCTAGACCCTGGGGATTCCACAGGGAGGAGAACAAAGCCCCTGACCTTTCGTGGCTTACCTTCTTGTAGGTACAGACAGGCATGAACAAATAGACAAGTACACATATGGTGTCAGATGACAATAAGAATGAGAAAGACAAAGCAGGTCAGGGAGTAGGGAAGGTTTCTGGGGTAGTCTGGGAGGACTTCTCTGAGGAATTCTGAGCAAAGATCTAAGGAGGTGAAGAAGCAATCATGTGGAAATCTGGGAGAAGATTGTTTTTGGTAGGAGGAGGAGCAGAGCAGCAGAGGCCCTGAGGTGAGACCGTGCTTGGCATTTGGGAGGACAGCAAGAATCTTTCTGATGCTGTCACCTCACAAGGTGGGGCAGTAGTCTCTTGGATGATGGAGTAACATATTACCCTCACCTGTAGGTACAAGTCAAGTTCTCCACTCCAGTGGTATTGTTTAGCAGCAGTATTATAGAGGAACTAGGAGTAGGAGTGGTATTGAATTTTGGGCAAAGCCGCCAGAGTAATTTACAAAGTTCTGAGATATGCAGAAGTCAGAATTTCTTGGTTAAAACCAACAAGGGAAAAATCTGCTCTCTAGTCCTTAAATTACAAGACTTAACGACAGACCTCTCCTTGCTCATTAGTTTATTTATAAAGAGGTAGCGTGCATCAAGGAATTTACTCATTTTAGGATAGCAGTGAATCACATGACTGTCACCATGCATGTGGTCATGGCATCCCCCCTTTCAATATTTATTCATTGACTTAAAGCAAGGTTTCTTGACATTTTGAACCAGATTAATTGTTTGGTATATTGTAAGATGTTTAACAGCATCCCTGGCCTCTATCCACCGGGTATCAATAACATCTCCCACACCCACACAAGTCACGATGATCAAAAATGTTTCAGGACACTGCCAAATATCCCCTGGTGGGGGAGGGGACGAAGGGCAGTAACATTGCTCCCATTTGAGAACCATCGCTTAAGTAAAAGGCTTGGCCCAATCTGTGGATGTTCAGAGGTTGAAAAAAGCTAATTCTATTCCAAGAGACTCCAAATTGGAAGTATCGCTGGGAAAATGAAGTTGAGAGTGTGGTTTTGGGATCCAGCTCAGTATTAAAACTACCTAGAGAAAAAGATAGGCAGGGCACATCTGGAGGAAATAGGCCTTGAAGGACGTCCAGGTAAAATATTCAGGGGTCTCTGGGAAGCTAACTCTAGCTTATTTGATCTTGAAATAAACATTCTGGAACATGCTGAAGTTCTGTATGTTGGTAAGCAATCACATTGCTGAAATCTCTAGAAATAGAAAAAAAAAAGTGACAAGGAGAGCTCCCCAACTGAGACCTCTAGGTGAACTCCCACCAGCTGACCATGCTGATTCTAAACAGTGCCAAGCTCAGAGTGAGACTGGCATTAACTTGACCCTACCATTAGCTGAGGACCATGGATCATATGAGAAACACTGAATGAGCACCGGATATGCTTCCAAACCAAAGTCGACTCCCCTCAAATTTGAGATCTGATCAAGGTAAACGTTCATCCAGGTGTGCCCAGAGCATTTCCAGTTTTAGTGTGCTGTCCTGACTCAATCATAAGAATTCCCCCTTCCACTCACAATGTTATCCCTCCCTGTTTGGACAATAAATTATATGGCTATCCTTAGTGACTTTCTGATTGGTCAACTTTAAGAACATATATCCCTGGGGAGGGAAACTTGTGTTTAATTATTTTGGTAATATTTGGAATATTTCACTTCTCCATCCAACTGCAAAGGATGACTTTCATAATTATAATGCTTCGGTTTAGGGGTTTGATAGGATTTTTGTATGTTTCAATATCCTCGTGCCCTGAGAATGGCAGAAGATGCTTTGAGGGCCTGCAGAGTTCTCACTCCATGTGGATGTGTGCATGTGACACAAGTCAGTGGCAGAGAAGACATCTTCTGACGCCTTGGTCCCTGTCTCAGCTACCCTCACCACCCCGACATGGGGCTGACCACAGTTCTGGACACAGAAATGTCGAAAGTGATTAACACGGTGACGAGAAAGACTGGAACTGAGTACCTGACCCTGGTCCTCAAGGAATCAAAATTTAAGGACACAGGTGTGATGACCCCGGAAGAGCTTGTGGCAGATGGAGATTACTTAGTCCACCACTGTCTGATATGGTAATGAGATAAGGGGAAGAATGAAAGTGAAGGCATACCTAGCAATAGCAAGAAATTTTTGTTAACCAAAAATGTGCCATGCTGGACATGGTGCAAACAGGCACAATAGTCATGTGATTTGTAAGTTCTCACTAAAGAAGATGACGATGACAGGAGATGGGGAGATACGTTGTCACGACATAGGGACCTGCAAGAATAATCAAAGCAGTTAAAGTAATTACACTGGAAAGAAAAGACAGTATAAAACTCCAAGTTTGCTCAGCATTCTGTGAGGAGGATGAAAAGAAAGATTTTAAAAAGCTGCAGCTCCGGAAGATTATGAAGAGAGTCGATTTTGGGGACCAGATGAGGCTATTCTAGCTGCAAGGAAAATAGTAGAGGCTCGTAAAGTGAAAACTGATATCGGAGGTGAAGGTGATATTTTGCAAACCAGAACTTATGACCTCTACATAAGTTATAAATATTACCGGATGCCATAGCCATGGTCGTTAGCTATGGTCAGCAAAGGCAGCCTTTAACAGTTGAGCACATGTATGAAAACATCAGTCAAGATTATGAGAAGAAACAATGATCATTTAAATCACTATTATCTTCCACTACCTCCTATGTGCTCAGTTCACCCATGCAAGCATGCCGAGGTGATAGGAAAGTCAATGAGACTGTTACGGAAGGAGGGATGTTCATATGTATCTTCTAATTTTCTTGTACAGACAGTCATTCCAACAATAGACTATGACTACACAAGACACTTCACAGTATAACAAGCAGAGCATACAGCATATCCTAATTATTGGTTCTGATTTTAATGATCATCCCATAGATGTGACCATTGACCATATTCACCAATGTGTACAATTTCTCTAATAAAGGGACTTAAATGTTTCTGCATTTAATTTTAAAATGTTTTATTACTCCCCCCCCCCCCCAAAAAGTCGTATGTCCCTATGAAGACCTTATGGACTGTCTTCTGCTGTGTTTCTTGCCTCAGTTCAGGCACTTCCATTTCACTTGTTATTAATGAAACCTTACATTTTCAATGCAGTCTGCTGTTGTCTTTCTGTCAATCACAATCTTCTCATGGATCCTTCACAAAATCTTTTAGTCTGATTTACACATTCAGAAACCTGACCACATGGTAAGCGAGAGAGCCAGACTTCAAACTGAGATCTGCAGTCCAGTTCTCTCCTGGACATCACCCAGAATCTTTCCCATTAGATTAAAGTCAAACACGCTGGAAAGATCATGTAATAAGGATGAGTGGGCCAGGGGACCCTGTGTCCCAGCCTCTCTCTTCGACACGTATCTCGGCCTCAAAATGACTCAAAACCTCAACTCTGAGAGCTGAAAACAGGCAGACCGTGTCTGGGTGAGCCTATTCAGCCCACTCACACCAGAGAAGGATTTTAAGAGGTAGAGAGACCTGGGAAAGATTTACACTTCAAAATAAACCAAGCAATTTGGTAGGGAATAATGATCAACAACTAAGAGTGGGCAGATCAGCTAAGAATGTAAAATTCTGGATTCAAAATTATGCGGCAACTTGAATATTTATTAGGAATAAGAAAATAAATCACAGCAAACTACTTTTTCAAACAGTGACAGATAGCACTAACATCACAAAATCCTGGAAACTATTATTAATTAGCACACTGATGCAACTCTATAATAATTCTTCCTAACTTTTGTTGGCTGTGTACTCTTTCATCTCCTCCTCATTGACAATAAACTTATAATATCATTTTCTACAGAGAGAAAAGGAGGAAATTCAGACTGTCTGAATTTTTTTCACTCTGGCATGGTATAATGAAACCGGTTTTTTGTTTGTTTGTTTGTTTGTTTGTTTGTTTGTTTGTTTGTTTTTCAGCCTCACGGATTCATGATTGGAAATGCCACTTAAATTTTTCCGATTTTTTACAAATTTGAGAAATCATCTATCAAGTTTATTTAATATATGAGCTCTGAGATTTTAGTGGACTTCAAGTTTTCTTGTGCAATAAGTAAACTTAAGTACTATTTGGACTGTCAACATTCATGAAGCAGAGTTTTGGAAGGGACCCATGCAAATGAGCCACCCTGAAGTTTAATTGTCACAAGCTTCTCAATAAATCCACATCTAACTGGTTTACAAGGTCTTGCCTTGATGGTCCCAGGGTACCCTTTCCAACACATTACCTGTCGCATCTCCCTCGATCAGGCTTCTCCAGCCACTCTACCTTCCATATTTTCACCTAATGTTCATGCCTTCTTCCTAATGCCTGGTCTTTGCGCAGACTGGGCCCCCTGCTTGGAGCTCCCCTCCTACTACATAATTCTTTCCATTTCACTAACTCCTTCAGATTCTCTTTTAGTCTCAGTCATCATTCACTTCTGAATGTCTTCTCTCACTATGTCAAATCCCTTATCATAAGTTTTTTTTAATACCATCCATCTCTCTCTCTCTCTCTCTCTCTCTCTCTCTCAAAACACCAGATGTAAACTTATATGCTGTCATAAGATTATTAGATTAATCTCTTTCTCTCCCAAGAGAGCTCCAAGAGGGTGGGGACCACATCTGGTTTTGTCCTCTCCTAGTATCTCCAGTGTCTAGTACACAGTCTGGCCCATAGTAGGGGCTCAGTAAATACTTGCTGATTGAGTCTAGATGACTAAGGGAAAAGAGACATGAATTGAAATTGATCAGTGATCTCCCTCTCCCTGCGAGAAAAAAATCAAGAAAACAAAGTTCGGTTTCCTTTTGGCTTCATTTCACCTGAGTCAACTGCCTGTTGGTGAATCTCTGATATCGAGCCAGCCTCCATAAAAACATCTTCATGCTAAAACATGCCTTTTGCACTTTGAGAAACCACAGGTGTTGCTATAAATACCAGAGGAAATCAAAATTTGAAGTCTGGGGTGAAAAGAAATGTGGTCGAAATGATTAATAAAATACCTCAGGAAAGGAGACAGATGTAGCCGAGCTTTGAGGAGAAGTTGAGGTTGGGCAGCTGTGTTTTCCAAAAAGATCAAATATGCCTTGTCCCATCTTGAGATGCTGGCCCACACTCCACACCAGAGCATGCCTTGTGGATGGGTTTTGCTCTGTCTATATAGAGAAAACATTGGCTTCTGCAAAGATCTCCCCCTCTGGCCTATTAGTCCACATGTCCACCATTAGAGGTGCCTTTCTTTTTATTAGATTCTGTATTTGTAAGAGTTTTGACCCAGAGATATCCAGTTCCATGCAACTCCTTGTGCTGAAGCCCAGCCCTTTCTGACTCAGTGTCTCTCAGTCTCTGAGCAATGCTGATAAGAAGAGGGACCCTTAGCCCACCAATGTGTGGGATCTGAAATTATATGTGCTACCCATAGATTTCAAATTACAGGAGACCCAGATACCCACATATACGTTCCTTAGCTAGTTCTTTCTTCTAATGGAGGACGGTTGGGGGATTTCAAGTTACATACCAATTTTGTTGCTTGTCTAGGGTGGTACTTGAGAAAGATTTCAAGTTAAGTCCAGGCTCAATGAGGACAAAATCGTGTTCGATTAGCAATGTCTGCCATGATCAAGAGAAAGGATGATAATGGCCGACATGCCATTTGGTTTCCCTGTTCTAATTCCTAACATTTGGTCTGAGATTTATGATTGGACCTCAAAAGAAACAAGGGCTGAGTCTAGATGTGGAAGATAAAGTGTACAAGATGAGTCTGCAACATATTGTCAAATCAGATGGCAAGATGCTATGGAAAACCATATGGTCATGTCGAAAGGACAAAGGAGTCAACTTGAGTCTCTCACTGGCCAGACACAGGAGAATTTAAATCTCAATAAAAGAACAACTGCAAAGGATTGAAACCCATTACCTACTTTAAAATCCGTGAGTCCAAAATGATAGTAATAATAAAATAAGCTCGTGGGTTCCCTACATCGAATACAAGAGAACAGACTCATTATTTTGAAAACTAGAAAATAAAGGGAAAGAATCAAGCATTAACTTGACTTTCCTATATAAACTATATCTCAGAATGACAAATCGTTGATGGGGAGAAGATTTTCTTTAAAAAAAAAAAAAAAGATACAGATAATGAATGAAAAAGGAATGGTGGAATTAAAATTATTATTGCTTAAAATGATTATCAGTGGTTCTACTGATAGTCAACCAGAAAGATAGTCAGAAGATAGTCGACCAGGCTTCCTAATAGAAGTACACAGTACCATGAAATATGAAGTACTCTTGCCAGGAAGCTCAACCTGAATCTTATCAAAACTCTAGATCTAATTACTAATTTACAGGAAATGCCAGGACAAAGGAACATGTTTCCCCACACCACTAAAATGCCATCAGCAAAATGCAGACTGTAAGGAACTCTTTAAGACAAACAACATGTCATGTTGTTTTTTTCAACATGTAATTCTCAAGGAAAAAAAGTAGGTGAAAGAGATTTAAAAGACCTATGAACCAATTGCAGTAGATAGAGCATATTTGGACCCTGATTGAAACAAATTAAAAAATTACTTATATGATAAAATTGGGAAATATAAAAAGATTGAATAATTAACAACTGTTATTTTTATTTTTGATATAATCAAAGCATTTTGATTTTTAAAAATAATCTCTATGTTATAGAGATACATACTGAAGCAGTTAGAAATTAAATGATATGATACCCGGGGTTTGCTTCAAATTAATACAGGAGCAGGGAAGGAAGTATGCGGAGGATACAGAAAAACAAGTTTGGTCAGTAGTTAATTTTTTAAGCTAAGAGATGTGTACGTGGAGGTCAGTTATACAAGCCTGTCTACCCGATCTCTGCTTAATATTTTCCATAATTAATGTGTGCATGCATGTGCGTACACACACAGAGATACACAGAAACATTAAAAATTAATAGCAGTGGCCAATTTTGCTCCAGATAGGAAGTAAAAGATGGAACTGAGCTAGGCAAAGACAAGTCTGAAGCAAGCAGAGTTGGTCCAGAACATGGCCTGCCTTGCAGAAGAGGCAGATCTGGTGCCATCTAGAACCATGAGGACCTCTTGGAGCTGCACAGTGAGTGACTCAAAAGCCTGGGCCTTGGCATTAGGTGGGTCACTCAGCTCTATCACTTGGTTACATAGAGGTGATCCAGTGTCCTCATATGATGGGTGGGGACCACAGTGGTAGCCACCTTGCCCATGGAGGAAAGGATGGGTATGCTGATGCATGGATGATGCTTAGCAAAGCTCCTCACTCCTGGTACACAATTAATAAACAGTAACTTCTCTTGTATTATTTTCATCATATCCATGAGTTACCATTGCCCTAGCTGATGATGCAGCCACAGTGACTCAAAGGAACCATAGCTGGTGGCCCTGATTCCAAACCTGTCTATATCTCTCATTGGTGATCCTTGGCACCTTCCTGTTACAGTCACCAGTTGGAAAAAATGAATGGAGTGCTCATCTCAAACTTGAATTTTTTAAAAATCTCCCCCCACCCCTCTTTCCTCCCTGTCTCTCTTGCTCCATCTCTTCCTTCCTGTTTTTCCTCCATCCTTCCTTCTTCCTTCTTTCCCCAAAGTAGCACTTTCCACCATGACAAGTGAAGCAATAATCTAAGCAATAATTTAACTCCTTGCTCCCTACTTAAAAGTCCCCTAATTACTGGGTAATGGGTCCGCAGAGGCATTTGGGCTGGGTGAGCTCTGCCCTGAAGGCACAGCTATAGTTCATCTGTCTGCTCCCTAATAGCACTCTAAAGTTCACCCTTATAAACATGTCACTAAACTAGTAATTGAGTGACTGGTCATTAGGTTCCCCGTGCGGTACCTGTGGGTCACCGATCACTCAGAGGTGATGGATCTTTCTCCAATATCCTGACTGGGCAGGCCACAGAGTTCTCTATCACCTCTGAGCAGAGAATTACTCTCTGGGAAGAGTACAGCAAGGCCCAGTGGGTGGGCCGTCTTAACCGTGGACTTCCATCTGTAAGGGCCAGATGGAGGAGGGGCCTTCTGTTTCACTCACTGACATCCCCAGAAGCTTGTCCTGGGAGTGTCAGCCAGAAGATACAGAAGCTCAAAGACACTGTGGAGACAATAGGGATTCAGTGCAAGAATAATTGGACTGTGGAATTAAAGTCGATTTGAGAGTAGAGGCATTGTTATAACACAAGGAAAAAGGATTAGAGCTTTGTGTTATTAAACTTAGCTTAATGTACCAGAAACATCTATCACCTCTGAGCTGTGTACCCTTGAGTAAATCACTTGATCTTTCTGTTCCTTGATTTCTTCATTTATTAAATACAGATGATAGTACCTGCTTTCCTTCCAGGCTCGTGCTGAAGATTATGAGATAATACATATCAAAGTGTCTAACAGTACCCAGCACCCAGTACATAATCAAAAAATTTTAGTTTATTCTAAATAAACCTACCATTTTCCTCTGCTTCTATCAAAAATGCGAAAGAGCATTTTCAATGATGATGGAGACAAAGTAATGGTTGCTAAGGGCACAGGCTCTGAACTTAGCCTGATTAGAATCAAATTCCGACTCTAATACTTAATAGCTATGTGGCCCTGGGCAAGTTTCTTAATCTCTCTGAGCCTCAGCTTTCTCCTCCATAAAATAGGAATATTAACAGTAGCCAGTAGCCACTTCATAGAGTTCCTGCTGGGATTAAATGAAATAATTTATGTAAATTACTGAGGATGATAACTGGCAAGTGGTTGGAGGTAATTGTTTAATCAATACCAGCTCTTGTTATGGGGCCCATGTTTCACGAAATGAGAAAAAAACAAACTTTATTTATGCTCCATCCAATTATACCTACCATAGAGCTCCCAGCCCATTTGGGAGAATAGGGCTTGAGAACGAGAATGGCTGATTCAGAATAAAATCCCTCTCTTGTTTAGTGCCAAACTGAGTGATACAGCGTAGAAATGCTGCAGGAGTCTGAAAACAAAGAGGCAGATGTGGTGGAGAGAAGGATCCAGGAGGCTATTATGGGCTGTAAGAACACCTGGGCAGGATGGCAGGTTGAGATGAGTAGGGGGAGGGGCAACCACCTTTCAGACACCACTTTTGGATTCTTGAGCACCAGGAATAAAGTGGCCCTGCCCATTGGCCAACATTTCAGCTTTGGCAGCGTTCACATTTTCAACCATAGGCCAGGATCTGTATAAAGATCTAATGGTATATTTTACTCTGCTTTTATTATGATACCCTGAGTGTTGAAAGGGGGAAAATGTAAATGCTGATATTAGTTATAAGAAACACAGGTTTCAAAAAGGTGAAGCAATTGCAGCAGATCTGCCATTTCAAGTACTCACTGTTCTTGAATTGGTCAAGAGTATATTCAACTGTACAGGAAAAGATAAAAATGTATTTAACAAATATCTTTTTAGAGCTGACTATGTGCCAGGCATTGTTTTAAGCAATTTCCAAATATTAACTTATTTAAAAATTAAACTAATAAGAACCATGAGAACACATTGGACAAACATAAACAGGGACATTCTACAAAATAAATGCCCTCTCTTCAAAAATATCAAGGTCAATCAAAGACAAAGGAAAAATGAGGAATTATTTCGAATTAAAGAATCCTAAAGAATATGACAACAAAATACAATGAGTATCTTTGTTTAGATTCTAGATCCAAAAAAAAATTGTAAAGGACATTAGAGTGATAATTGGCAAAATTTGATTAAGATCTGTAGATTATTTAATCGTACTGTATTACTGATAGCTAATTTCCATATTTCAATAATGTTTCTGTGGTAATGTAAGAGAATGTCCTTGTTTTCAAGAAATGCAAACTAATAGATTTAGAGGTAGAAGAACATCATGTCCACATTTTATTCTGAAAATGTTCATAAAAAATAATAAGAATGTATAAAGAGAGAAAAAATGATAAAGCAAACATGGAAAATGCTAACATTTGGGGGAAAATGAGGCTAAGTGTATAGGAATTCATTGTATTCTTTTTACATTTTTCTATTAGTCCAAAATTATTAAAATTAAAAGTCATAGAAAATATATAATCAAAAATTATGTCTAAGTGATATAATATTATTTTAACTTTTAGAAAGTATTTCTTTTCTCTGGGACCAAATACCACTTAAAGATATAAATCTATTGGCTGACTTCCGAAGCTTTCCCATATGCCTTTAGGAAAGTGTTAATAAAGCAGGAGAGAGCGTTGACAATAAAATTATTTTGCAGGAATGCAAATGAGAGATGACCTGAGCTAACACAGCGTCCATGGGTTGGGGAGAGTCTATATAAATACAGAAGATACTTAGAAGAAAGACATTCTTGGACTTGGTAGCTAATTAAATATGGCCAGGGAGGATCTGGCAAGGTCACAGAAGAAGAAGAAGAAAGCAAGGAATGAAAAAGGACAATGCCACGGAGCAGATGCTGAAACGCGAGTTGAGCAACTCTCAAGGGTTTAGCCATTACTTCTCCTCACCAGTTTTTTTCTGGTTGAAGTATGAGCAGCACTTCTCTCCCCTCCCTGCCCCAGGGGAAATAGCAAAGAAGGGCCTCTGGGCAGCTGCTGTAAAGAATCACTTGTGAGACAGAGCAGACCTTGAACCATGCAGCGGGAGTGGCAGCTGTCAGGTGACCCAGAGGGCAGGAGGGCTGGTTTTAGGTTTAGCCATCAGTCTATACGAGAGGAATACATTCAGACAACTAGGACAATGTGGGCAAATTGGTTTCATCTCACAGGCAAATCCAACTGATGGGCAGTGGCTTCCTGGAACATCGTGTTACTCACTAGTTCCACGATTGACTAATGATGTCTGTTACGGACAAAAGATGAAAGACGGCACTACCCATGCCACATATTAGAACCCTTACATAAATAAATAGAATTAAGTCTCTCGTTCCTTCTTCCGTGTGTCCCCCTCCAATACAGCTAACACTATGTGCCAAATGCTATGGCAAATGTTAAATTTGTATTAGCTCACTTAATCCACCAAAAACACTGGTAGATTAATAGTGGTTATGTTTTTAAAGCCCTTATCCTCTAGAAATACATATGAAATGTTAATGGGCAAAACACAGTGTTTGCGAATCTGAGATGTGCTTCATAACAAACCAGGAGCAGTGATAGGGTACAGTTGGAACAAGAGTGGCCAGAGTTCATAATCATTGAAGCTGAGTGATTGGTGCATGGAAGTTTATTATGCCAAGTTCATTACTTTTGTAAGTTTTGTATACGTTTGAAATTTTCCATTAAAATTTTTTAAACCCTGTTAGATGTTTATGTCTACTAGCCTCATTCACGTACATGAAAACTGGGGCTCAGAAAGGTTAATTATTTTCCTAAGGTCAAGGAGCTAATGGTAGATGCCAAGTTGGCTGCCCAGAAGCTCCTCAAGTGAATTACTCAATGCCCATCTGCCATTTGCAAGGGACGGGCTCCAGCGGTCAGCTCCTTCAGTGTCTGATTCCACTGCACAGGGCCATCTCACCCTAGGTCACATCCTTCCTGAGGAAACCCACATCCCGTGATGGAGCACAGCGAGGTTATAAAGGCTCAGCCATTTCCACTTCCCCCAGGACAACTCCTTTGGGCAATGCTCTCTGCTGCATTCGCCCAGCCTGTGTCCCAGGCTGACTTTTCCTTCTGCCCAATCTGCTGCCCCAGGATCACAGGCGTTGATCCCATATGAACATCTTGCATTTCAACCTGCATTCTCAGCATCTCTTGGGGGAAACCAACCTGAGACACAGGGAAGCTGAGATCTGAACCTGGATCAGTCTGAATGTGATTGAATCTGCCAGGAAGGGAGTGGGAGCAGGTGCTTCTGATAAGCCCCTGAGTTCTCAGTGCTCAGCGCCTGGTCTGCTTTCCCTGCCCCATGCCAAGGAGACCTGCATAGATCAAGAGTACATGAACACTGAGAGACAAAATGCAAAACTAATCCAGGACTTTCTGAGCGATGGGAGGGCACTGCTGCTAAGTTCAGAGGAGACCCTTCCTGGCATCAGTTTGCTGCAGGCCCAGCTGGAAGCAACTGCAAGAGGACTTAGAAGGCAGCAGCTTATGCCCTGATGCGGGAAGCCCACCGGAGGTCTCCCAGGAGCCCAACCTCACAGGCCAGGCCGCTCACCAGTACCTCCACTTCGAAGCAACTCAGCCAGCTGCCAGAGCCAGCAGGTGGCTCTGAAAATGCCCCATGTAATTAGAAATCTCATTTCCATTCCTGGTCTCTGGTTTGCATGGCAAAGAGAGTAGTTTTTCTGGAATGAATTACCCCATCCCTGCAGATGTCTTCAAAGCCTTATAATCCAAAACGGGCTCTCCGAGATCCAGCCTCCCCAGGGCCGCCCATGCACACAGGAAGTCACTCCTTTGCGGGCACAGATGGGCTTTTGAAAATGTACAGACAGTGCTGATGTGGCAGAAAATGCTGGCCATGAGGGCAAAAGTCAGAGTCCTTGGTGTCTGAATATTAGAGAAGCTCAGAGTACCCTATCTTCACCTTCATTCAGGGAGAATGCATAGTTTGCCTGGGACTGTCCCAGCTCTAGCACTGAATGTCCTGTGTTGGAGAAACCCTTTAGTTCCCGGAAAGAACCTCAAGGTAAGAAAAAGGCCAAAAGAAGAGTTTAATTCATCTGTGGCAAACCAAGATGAAGACTAAAGTCAGAACATCCAACTTCTCAGTTTCCTAACAATTAGGTCAGCAAGATGCAAAACGAGCTTATATGTATTTACATAAAGATATTTCATAATGTATATGTAATTTGCTCTGCTCTGGTGACCTCGAGGACCATACATTCCAGATGTAACGTGAAGGAGGGGCTACTCGACCCCCATGGAACAGTGCAAGAGTGAGATGTAAAACTTTACTGTGCTAAGCCACTGAGATTTTGGAGTTTGTACATTGGGACAGCTGGAGCGATTACTGCAGTACAAACACCTACATCGTGGGGTCATTTTGAGGATGGAAGGAGATTGGTATGTTGAGCACCAAACTCAGAACTTGGCATCTAGAATATTAGCTATTATGACTAATTGATATAATTGATATAAAACACATCACAAAAAGTTTATAGGTTTGTTTTTTTTTTAAAGGAAAATCTGGAAACCACACTGGAAATAAGTCAACAAACTATTCCAAAAAATATCCACCCACTGAGATTTTCCTAATGTTGAAATTAACATTTTTGATAAGGAAAATGCTGATTCTATGTATACTTTTAAAAAGACGTAACTTATTAACTCTCTTTAAGAAAAAGAAGGAAGGAGGGAAAAGACCCTGTTGATTTTTACATCCCCATTCATCGTTTTCTCTATTCAGGGCAAGTTTCCTGAGCAGGTGCTCTCTGCGCGTACTTCGAGCTGGCTGCCAACTCATTCATGGTCCTGCTGCCCGGTGGTCAGAGCAAGTGGCCACCAGGGCTCTGCCAAGGGTTATGAGTCAATGGAACAGGGAGCTCCTCGTTATGAGCAAGGGCCACAGGCTGTTCCTCAGACCCATAGACCCCTCCCAATGTGTCCCAGAAACGGCTGAGGGCGAAGCCTAAATGGAGGCCAATGCAGCCTCCACCACAGAAAGAATCCATTCCCTGACACTCTGCTGTTGCAAACTCAAATTAGTAGAGAGAAGAAAAACTTCAATTCCTAACTCAAAGGACATTTGATATGTTCGTGAGCAGATTCTGAGAAGGGAACTCTGAAGGGGAAAAGAAGGGGAAAGCCCAATGATGTGAGCAACAAGGGTACAGATGTGTCCAAAAGTATGTCAAGGAAGAAGAGGGAATCTTCGATCCTGTGGATGAGAAGCGTTCCTGTTGTCAAAAACGTGCGTGGAAAGAGCTGACAGGCCAGCTCACAGCCCATGCGCGACAAACTGTGACACAAGATCAGCCCAGACTGGAGCCAAGTGCAGATCCAGACTTGTCACGATCTTCTCCTTGTACCTAATATTTAATGAATGTTCAGCAGGCCGCACGCCATGTTGAGTGCTCTGCTTATATTACTGCCTTTAATGCAAACTCACCACAGCCCTGATAATTAGGACCAGTACTATCTACTCTCATCTACAGATTACTGATGAAAACATTGAGACTCAGAGACTGGATTTCCCTGGGTCTTATATTAAATGGAAGAACTAGAATTTGAACACAAGCGTCTCAGTTAGTTCAAGGCGCTATAACAAGATAGAACAGACTGGGTGGCTTAAACAACAGAAATTTATTTCTCACAGTTCACGAGACTGGAAAGTCTGTGATCAGGGTCAAGGTCAGATGAGAGACTGCTTCCTGGCTTGTCAACAGCTGCCTTCTCACTGTGTCCTCCTGTGGCAGAGTGTGGACAGACAGAAAGCAAGCTGTCCTGTATCTCTTCTTATAAGGCACTAATTCCATGATGAGGGCTTCACTCTCATGATCTAATTACATTCCAAAGGCCTCACTTCTTAATTCTATCCCTTCGAGGATTAGAGTTTCAACATATGAATTGGAGGGATAGGGGGACGCAACTGTGCAATCCATAACAGGTAATCTTTTTCTCGTTTTCTTATTTTTTCTTTTCCAATTACAGTTGACATTTAATATGATATTTGTCTCAGATGTACAGCATAGTGGTTAGACATCCACACAACCTACAAAGCGATCCCCCCAGATATGTCCTACACCTACCTGACACCACATGTAATTATTACAACATTATTGGCCACACTCTCTAAGCTGTATTTTACATTCCCATGACTACCTTGCAACTGCCAATTTGCACTTCTTAATCCCTTCACCTTTTTCACCCAGCTCCTCAACCCCACTCTCACTGGCAACCATCAGTTTGTTCTCTACATCTATGAGTTTGTCTCTGTTCTGTTTGTTTACTTATTTTATTTTTCAGATGCCACATATAAGTAAATCATACGGCACTTGCCCCTCCCCGTCTGACCCATTTCACCCAGCGCAGCACCCTCAAGGTTCATCCACACTGTCAGGAACGGCAAGACTTCATTCTCCTGTATGGCCAAGCAACATCCCATTGCATACATGTACCACATCTGCTTTATCCATTCGTCTTTTGATTGGAGCCTTTAATTCATTTACATTTAAAGAAATGGTTGATTGATAGGTATGTAGCTATTGCCATTTTCTTTAATGTCTTCTGATGGCTTTTGTACTTCTTCTCTGTTCTTTTACCACTTAACTACTAGGCTATAATATCTCATAAACAAGCACTACTATACACGAGGCCCTGTCCTAAATACTTAATGTATCTCATTTAATTTTCACAGCCCTATGTGGTTGGTACTATTATCATTCCCATTTTACAGCTGAAAAAAATCGAAGCTGGGAAAGGTTAGGTGGCTTCCCCAAGGTAATAGGGCTAACAAGTGGATGTTCTCATTCCAGATCTCACACTCTTAACAATGGCCCAGAGTCTCAGTCTCCCAAGTATGTGAAGTCCATCAGAAGCCTGAGCTCCCAGTGGTTGGCCACTGGGCTTGGCGAGACTCTTTGGTTCAGATCTCTGTCATTTTCTTTGGTCATAGGAACCTGGGGCCTGTGATCAGGCATAACTCAGGTAGAAGAGCAGGAGCCCAGATATTCAGTGAGCGCATTTCTAGTTGAGTATGACCTTTCACACATGCCAACTGACTTTAGCAACACGTAAATGATGGGTTATAAATCAGGAGGCCGGAGGTCCCATCGTGAATCATTCCATTTCTTCCAAGCTCGTCAAGGCAGAAGCACATAAATTCTGTGTAAGCTGTGGCAGGTGCTGTCCTTTAGATTTCCAATTAAATAAGCCCTAACTTTGCTCACTTCTCAGTGAGGAGGCTGGGCATTAATACAGTAATGAGCAGTCCAGGAGATCGTCATGGGAACCTCCTTGGGCTGGCATGACCCGTGACCCTTTGCTCTTCTGCCTTGTTGAATGGAGCGGGCCAGGCAGGAAATTCAGGCAGGTGGGTCTGTAAGGGAATGGTTAATACTTCGGTAGAGGGGCCACAGATGCAGGGTGACCATGATATCACTCCCTGCAAAGACGGAGCTGTGAGGATGCTGGGAGCACCCAACATCCTGTTCTACAGGCCAACATGACGAGAATCTCTGGCCATCTTGTACTACTGGCGGGGGTTCAGCCCCCTGCCAACAGCCTAGATTGGAGAAAGGAAAAAGTAAATAGATCATGGACTAAGAAGGATGCAAATTTGCCCTCTGAGTGTAGATAGCAGATTCCCTCCAGGGAAAGCAAAACCCCTGGTTCACTTAATCCATCTAACAGACGATACTGAAGGAAGGAGAGATTCAACATCCCGCCCCTCACTTCCTTCCTGGGGTGGGGGGTTCACCCCACTCTCCTAACACAGTCCAGCTGGGCATCTGCAGGATACTGGGCAGGAGTTGGCCCAGGTCAGCCCAGTCCAGGGAACTGCTTATCCAGGGCATCTCAGGTCTCGTCTCCCAACTCTGCCTGCCAGAGATGCTCCTTGGCCCCAAAGCAGAACCAGGAAAGGCTTCGCCGATCTCAGAGCTTCTCCGGCATTTGCTGCCCCGGAGTTATTTTTATATCTCATTTCCTCACATTATAGCAATTTACATACTTCAGCAGAGCACATTAGTGTCCAAAACACAAACCAGGAACAATAACACATTACCGGGAGCTTCGCAGAAGCCCCAACCCATAGGAGGTTTCGGAAATCAGTTGCTAAAACAAGTGGTTCCCTCATCCCGAGTGGGAGACTTCTCAGCAACACTTGACAATAAGTGGACGTGATGAGGACCGCACAGCGCAGTAATTCCTGCCGGATTGCACATTGAAAGCTGCATTCAGTGCGCAGAGCCCATCAGAGCCGGCATTGTTGCGATGAATACCGAAGGGATTGCGGAGTGAATTGCTTCTTCATTGCCAAGTGCTTCCGATTCTCTGCTCCTGCCATCTGTGTCCTCCGGAAGACACACCGAAGCAAAGGTCCGACATGCGGGGCTGGCTCCAGGCTGTTGGGGAGGACAGCTCTGCAGGCAGGGGAAGCTCCAAGGAAAGGGACTGCAAGAAAATTCCATTGTCCCCACATAGTCAGTCGAGTTAGACGTACAAAAGCGTAAATGCAATCAGCTCCCATCCTCTTTCAAACTTTCATATCTTCACTTTCAGAAAGGCAGCCCAAATCTGCATTCAAACACGGACACACACACAAACACTCGTATATATCCATTCGTTCATTCTACAAACAGCGAGTGCCTACTCTGTACTAGTGACGATGCTAGGCACACAGCCCCTACCTTCTTGGAGTTTACCTTCACAAACACACATGCACATGTGCACAGGCACACCCACATTCTCACACGTACTCACAGACACACAAACACAAGCACAAGCACACAGACAAATCACACGTAAACATGCCTGACAAGCTCAGAAATCCATGCTTTCACTCTGGTTCCACTCGCTCACACGCATATTCTTTATAAATATTCACATAAAATGCAACATGAGCCAGACGGAAGATGGCAAACTAATCAGTTGTCTGGTTCTGTTTTAATTCTGAAAACACAGCTCTATTTTAAGTCAGAGGTTCTGAGCTCAAGACTGTTATGGTTACCAAGAGCTTGGTTTGTCTTTGGTTCATCTATTAGACATTTAACACTTTGGATAGTTAATATCCCTGTCTGGCTTTAAAATACAGCAGTGATATGCCATTTTGGAATAGAAATGTAGCAAGTAAAACAATCTTTTTCTATGGTGCCTTGAGGCCTGATGGGAGGATGGATCTCCCTGCAATTGTCCAGTAGAACTCTCCCAGGTTCTCTCTTCAAGTTCTAACAACAGCAAAGACAAAAATAATGATAGCTAACATTTACTGAGCACCTACTGTACACAAGGGGGTGTCTGTGTGCTTTACATGGACCATTTCATTTCAACTCTCAACAATCCCAGAAGAGTACTGCTATTCTGCTCATTATGCAGATGATAAAACTGAAATTCAGCAAGATTAAATGACTTGGCCAATGATACCCAGCGAACTGGTAGTAGAGCTAGTATTTAAATCCAAGCAAACTAATCTTTAATATTGTTATCAGAGGCAGAAAAGGAAATATCAGGTATTGGCAGAGCTGGGCTCAGAGTACACAAATGTTTAATGTTATTCCCCATACTTTTGTATATTTCATCATAATTTCATCATCACAGTTAACTCTGTCCTCTTCCTCTTTTTGTTTATTTGTAGCTTGTAATATTATTTTTGTTGAATTAATTTTGACTTAAGAAATAAAAATCTGAACAAAACAAGCAAATAAGTAAATTCAGACAAACTGACCTTAGAGCTTGAGTGCACTCAGTATCAGTTAGCTACTGTTGCAAAACAAATAAGCCCAATATTATCGTCTGCACGTTTATTCGTTTCTTCGGAGCTGACTGGAACCAGCCAGACAGCTCTTGCTTAAGGTTTCTTACAAGTCAGGATGAGGGCAAGGTGAATGAGACACTCACCTTGGGCACAAATTTTAAGAGGGTGCCAAGAAAATTCAGTTATGAAAATAAGTAATATTTTAGTCAATATTTTTTGAAATCAAAATTAATGCAGAAAATCCATGGTGATCAAAATATCAAAATTTTACATAAAGACAAGGTCAGCATTACTTATTTTTTTTCTTTTGCCTCAGACTCCAGTATGGCTCAGAACAGCACTGGACTCCTGCTAGATCTGACACCCTCTTACAGAGTTAGAAACATCTGAAGACTCATTGTATTAGGGCCCTATACTGGAAGGACTCAAATAGCTGGGGTCTGGGGTAGCTGGGGTCCTTTGGCCATCTCTCCCTGTCTCTATATGGTCTCTCCTCTTTGGCTTTTCAGATGGCAGCTTCAGGGTAGCTGGACTTTTTACACAGAGGTTCAAGACTACAAGGACACAGGCCCTTGGAAAGAGTGAGCCAAGAGGAAGTTGTATATCTCTTGTACTCAGCCTCAGAAGTCACACAGCATCATTTCCATAGTATGCTATTTGTAAGACCAGCTCATACTGAAGGGGAGGGACAAAGACCCCATCTCCTTACTTGACATATGTCCTACAACCACCATACTCTCAAACCATAGCCCTGGGAATGGGCAGTCTCTGTCTCCATGTCACGGCCCGTAATGAGCAATTGCCCCCAAGGTATTTTTAATATGGTGGACACTTAGGTCACATGTCACATAGGTGTCTGAGTACATCTGTGTCAAAACCCAAGTTCATCAATGAGAGTTTGCTACACATGTGAATATCTGGCCTGAAGAATAACATCCAAATTTCAGAGTGTGGCATTAAAGACCTTTCAGGTCTGTCTACACTCCCAGGAACTGCCCTGCTTCTTCCATCACCACGAGGTCAATTTAGGATGTACCAGCAACTGTTTTTCAGCCAGTCTCCTTAGTCATCATCTATTGTACTTGAGAGTCAGGTGTTAAAAACTTGTGAATGAACGATGGTGAAGAGAAAGGTCTTCCCCCGACTTTAGAGGCAGTAGAGTGGCTTTAATTTGGACAGGTCTCATTAGAATCTCCTCCATACCACTTCTAGCAAGGACCTGGAGGTGACACAGCTCTTTAACCTTTCTTGAGGATCTTATTTTTGCATCTGTAAAATGGGCATGACAAGGCCAATTTTTCTGTTGTATATAGTAAAGATGAAATGAGCCAAGCCAGAAATGAGGCATAAAGGGGAAAGAGGGTCTATAGCAGGTGACTGACAATTGTTAATGGAATTTTTTCCTCAATCACCTTGATCCCGTTTCTCCCCACCACTGCCCAGGCTGGTTTGTGTGTCTAGCACAAATCCTCAGCAGTGGAACTGTGAGATCATATCAGAGATGGAAATGACAGCATTGTGTTAAAAGTGTTGAAAGAAAACAAGCCACCTAAGTATTCAACAAAGAGGGGATTTATTTCAGGAAATTAGTTACCCTTGTGATGATAGGACTGAAAAACAAAAATGAGGAAACTCAGAGATGGCCAGCAGAAAGATGCCACCACCCTGAGGGACAGAGGGAATAGAACAGGTTTCTGGAGAAGGGAGTCAAGGTCATCTGATGGAAAGTGTCCCATAAGAACAGAAGTCATCAAGGAAACATGGCCACTGCCAAGCAAGAAAGAGAGAGAAGTGCCCAGACCTCTCTCATCCTTCCCTCCTCCAATCTCCCATCAGTGCCTCCTATTGACTAAATCCAGCCAGAGACAGCCTGCAGCTGTCAGCCCCTCTGTGACACAGAATAGAGAGGGGAAGGACAAGGGACGAAAGAGAACAAACAGGTAAAGCACAGCACAGTAGGGACAGTAGCTATCATTGTAAGGTCACAAAGTCCAGGGGTGGGTAAAGGTGATGGTATCTATGTTAATTTTAACTACAATCACTATATAATAAAGAGGTTCCATTATGACATTTAACCCTCACAATTGCCCATGAGGCAGGGGCTATTAATATCCCCATAGCAGATGAGGAAACTAAGTATCAGAGAGGTTAATTTCTTCATTCAAGTTCATAGAACTAATAGGAATGAAGCTAGAATGCCATACCTAGCAATCCAGCCGTGCATCGCATGTTTGGAGCCATTCTGCTCAGAGCCAAGTTATGTGCTTTGGAGTCAAGCAAACTGATTTGAATTCCAGATCTTGTTTCCTGCTCTGCATACTCTTTTGTTTTCTGTTTCCTCACCTGCAAAACAGGAATAATAATTTCACCTACAGGGACTGCAGTCAGGATTAATGAGATAGTTGCAATTGATAAGCACTTAGCAATGTGCTGTTAATTTCGTTACTGCCCTTCCTGGATCAGTCCATGAAAATTCCAGATCCTCTCCAAGGGAGAGAAAGGACTCGGGTTGCAGAGATCCTGTGAGGCAAGAGTTAAAAGTCAAAGACAGCTGCAGAGAGAACGTGCCTTGGGTTGACCCTTGATACTTCTGTGGAGAGGCTGTTAGGGCACCTCCCACATCCCCTTGGCACCCCCAGAGATCCTGCAGCTGCACTGGACAGTTTCTATACACTAGCAAGGCTCCTGCCCCAAGCACCTGTGTCTTTCTGCCTGAGGCTACACATTGGCTGGGAAACATGCTCAGCTAGCATGTGGGACAATCCAGAAATGCTAGAGGTGCTGGAGAATTACGACAGCAAGGAGCAACACTCAACCAATGAGGAGCCAAAGCTAGTGGGACATACCCCAGCTTCTTTGCCCTTTGGTGAGCAATTCTAAAGAGTGTCACATACACCTTTCAGAGGGTCCCCAGAAAAACTGAGCTCCAGTTGCCCTCAGCAATATCCCATCAATAAGGCTTCAGTGATGAGTTCGCTCCCTTCCCTGTCTACCTTTTTTACTTTCTCATTCACTGTGCTTCCTGGGGTCACCTCCAAAATAAACTACCTGCACCTAAATCCTTGTCTCAGTGTCTGCTTTTGGGAAAATTGAAACCAAAATGTTGTTTCCCAACTCCAACCACTCCTCAGTTACCCACTCCAATCCTCTCTCTGGGGATAAGAAGAAGTGAGAATCATTGGTACACAAACATTGATTCTCTGACCTTGTGGAGAAACAATGGCGGCTTGTCTTGAACTCTCCCTGGCAGATTGCACAAAAGCTGAGAGTCAGCTCAACAGGTTGCAGGTCTGCCCACACCCCCCGCCCTCCAACCATGGATGCTCTTGAGGGTTCTGCATCTTGGGGCTAGTTCTATGTCAGGTCAGACACTCACTATGGCTTTTACCCCAGCAAGATGGAAACATTGTATGTACACACACAGCTCAGTGGGATCCCCTGCAGAGTCAGGCTTCTGTCTCTGCAAATTATTTTTTGCTAATCAATATGTTTAATAAATAATATTCCAGTTGATTTCATTACTGGCAATACACAAATCAATAGAAGGTTATTGCATGATAACTTCCCATTGATATTGTAATCCTCTTGATTTAATAAATGTTGCTTTTCTAAGGATTGCTGTTTGCATTAGGAATTGAAGGAAGGAGAATAAAAAGTAATAATTCCATTGCAAAACTGAGGCTGCAGCTTAATAAGGAAGTGACACCAGAGTAAGCGAAGCTTCTTCTGCTCTGTCTGCAGTGGCCTGAGCTGGGACCCAACACTGTCTGGGGCTGTGTTAGTCATCCGTTTGGATTTTAGAGAAGAATGAAGGAAAAGTCTTGGCTGGAAGGCTTTTCAAACTCTCCTTAGTAGGGGTTTGACCTTTTCTTTTCTTTGCAAATCCTGGCCAGGAACTCCTTGTTATGAAAATCCCAACAGGATGAAGATGAATTGTGTAAAATGATAACCACGGGGCTTAAAATCCATTCTCAAACCCTGGAGGATCACGGCTACAAGGGCCCTTGTCAATTGTTTAGTGCAAAGAGCCCAAATTACCAGAATTATCTGGAAAACTTGTCAAAATGCAGATTCCTGGAGCCCCAGTTCCAGAGATGATGACTCAATAGGGCTGACTCGGGGCCTGGGAAATGCATTTTTGAATCTTTTTTTAACCCATAACATATTATTAAAGCGTAAATTTGAAAAGACAATATAATTATGACTCCCATATAAAGATAAAATGAAGATGTGTTGAAATTTTACTTAACATCTTTATTTAAGAAGTTACGAAGGGTTCAAAGGAGAACTCAAAGTATCAAACTCTCGTAGTTGATTCAATTCAAGCTGCCATGATTTTACAAATAGAGATAAAACTGGCTGGGGAGACATAATATAATCACTGGGGGTCTGGGGAGAGGAGGGGTGATGAGACAGAGGAAGTGGGATCAATTGTCCCTCCACCCCCAGTTAAAATTTGCTTGGGTCTGATTGGCTAACCTAGAATTCTGACTTCAATACTTACTAGCCAGATGAACTTGGAAGAACCTGCTGATCTCTCTGGGTCTCAGAGTCTTTGTAATATGAGGATAATAAAGGTCCTTTCTTTGTGGGGTTGTTGCAGGATTACATGACAACATGCAGGTAAAGTGCTTAGAACGGCTCTTGGTACATGATAAGTTCTTTGAGTTGTCATCATTACTCTCTCCTTTTGTATTATTATGATCATCAACCTCTTCTTCTTTACAATTATCATCTTTGATATTATTACACTATGATAGTCCAGATAATTCCAGGGTGTCTCCCAGCACCTGTCAGTCAGTATGTGAAGATATTGTTTGGGGGTCCCCAAAACCCACATCAAGAGATAGCAAAACCCCAAGTAAAGCATCCCCTGGTTAGGGGCGATGCCTTCTGCAGGAAGGAATGGGTGAGTCAGGGCAAGCAGGTTTAAGATTGGCTAGTTTTAATAATATCCGTGGGCTCTGGGCCATAGGGGCTGTCCCTAGTTGTCTGGTACGTGACCCTAGGGTGACTAAGGCAGGTAGATAGTGGCCAGGAGGGTGAGATCCCGAAAAAGGAGAAGGATGAGGGTGTGGGCTCTGGATTAGTTGGTTTGTATTTGAAAAGTACATCCCTGAAAAAAAGGACTCTTCTGGAAGAGTGGTAGGTGGGTGATGAGGGAGGCAGGAAACCAAGGTAAGGTAACTTGGGCATAGCATTGGGTTGTGCACATCTGGCATATGCATGCAAAACAAAAGTTACAGTGTCAAGTTTACAGCATCTAGCAACATGGTTAATATATCCCATAGCCCTGCCCCTTCCCAAAGGACAGATAGAAGCTAACATCATCGTGATGGGGGATAAGCTTCTAGTGTCATCCCTGGGCACTGTGCTGACATCAGCAGGATGTAGCTAGTCTCGTCTGATTCTTTGGGGGCTTCCTATTGGTACTCGCTGCTGAGGTGTGTGGCCACACACAGCCTCTGGTCATGAAATCCTGCACACCAAAACATCTTTGGCCTAACGCCAGCCTCTTTATATCCAAATGTGCTCTTGGCACCTGTGTGTCCCCACTGGGGCATGTTATAGGATCTCTCAGAAGTCACAGGGGTGGAGGTGGCTATTCTGGATGTATCCCCTGAATTCCTCCCTCGCTCACTTCTCATCTACCTGCATCGTGGTGCCACATATCTAGAATAGCTTGCTGAATTTGGGACTTCTCTAAGGAGCCTGGACAGTTCCCATATAACACTAAAACCCATGACGAACAAATCCCCCTGTTCCTGGAGCTCCCCTAGGAATTTCTGGTTATTTCTAATGCCCACTCTTTGGACATCTTTGTTCTTAGGAAGCCTCATAGCTTGGGCTTCATGGCAGAAGTTCCAGGGGAAGAAATTGGTAAATAAATAAAATAAAAATATTACCAAAAAATACGTCAGGAAACATTTTTAAAATAGTAAACCTCATTTTGTAATATTGTCATTATTATTATGATTATATTGCGTCTCACCATTTATGGATTACCTGTCAAGTGTTCAGCCATTACAAACATTATCTCCAGCCTTCGGCCACATTGAAGATTATCCCCACATTACAGATGAGGGGTTAGCCTACTTGAAGTCACATATCCATTAGAAGGCAGTGCTGGAATCAACTCTAACCCTGTCTAACTCTAGAACATTGCAGCTCCATTTCACCATGCTTTGTAGGATAAACCAGGTTTATTATTATCATGTGTGTTAACGTATGACAGAAAAATGCAACCTTATCTCGGATACCCAAAGTGCCAAACTGAGATCAAGTTAACAAAAACGTTTCAGAGACACCCACAAGGCAGACCCCTTTGGAAGAGAATGGGAAGTCTCATGGGAAACATTTCCACGGGTTACTGATAAGGTAACATTTGTCATCCAAACTGGGACTTTGGGCAGTCGAAGGGAGGGGATTATTAAAAACTGCACTAGACAACATGCATAAACTAGGACTGACCAGGCTAGGGTCACCCTAGTCATCTGGATGGAGCCGATGAGAAACAGGAATCGAGAGGCCCCTGTAATCACTTTAAGCATCAGCAGGACACCCTATTGGGGGACTTTCCCCCCAACTATTAGCATTATTATTGCCCATTAAATATGTCATAGTCAAAGATTTGCTTCATTCTTCAGTGTGATTGCCATTGATTTTTGAAGCCCACATCTTCCTCCCCGGGGAAACACATCTTCAGCGAAATGATAGAAGGAAATGGAAAAGAAGGGTTTAATTTATAGGCATTCATTTTACAGGCATTGCTTTGGGGAGACAGTTGGTCTTCAAGCAGCGCTTCTCAAAAGATGGCCCAGAGACCACCTGCATCAGAAACGCCAGGGAAGCTGTAAACATGCTGAGTCCAAGGAGGAACTACCATATCAGGATCTTTGGGGAATGGGCTGGGAAATGCTCGTTTTTAACAAGTCTACTAGAGGTCCTTATGCGTACCACGATGCACGCAGAAATGCCGCCACACCAGGAAATCCAGGAGGCAAGTGAGCATGCCCTGATTTTGCTCCTCAGATCTCAGGCTTGCAGGACCTCAGGTCTGAAATGCACCAGCAAGGGAGGTATAACCTCTCATCCCTTCAGAACAGGATTTCAGTAATCTCCAGCCAGGGTGTCACATAGAGCCTCCAAATTCCCTGTGGATATGTCAGCTCTGATTTACAGTGTGCAGAGGTGGCTGGGTCTCCGGAGCAGAGTGGGCAGGTTTGGGCGGTGGCATCTGCCAGGAGGAGCTGGTAATAGGCCTGATTTATGACACTCAGCATGGGACCTGGCTGCTGAGCTCAATCACTGTGGCTCCCCACGGTGGGGTTCATGCGCTGTAACGGGCCTGGAAATTGGAGAGAAATTTACCTCCTGCTGCCGAACATTACATAACAATCAAGGGAAACAAGCCGAGGCAGGAGGGGGCCTCCTCCTCGCTGGCACTGGCAGCCTGGCAGCAAAGGAGGTAGGGCTGAGAGTTCTCCGCTGGGGCCCTCATGCCCTCAGAAGCACTCTTACGGAAATGGGTTCCAGGGTGGCCCAGCCAGAGCTGGTATCAGAGCTCGCCAAGGTACAAACATCAGCTCAGCACCTTCTAGAAGGGATGGAAAAGAGGCAGCCTCCAACTGGGGAGGGTGCTGCTATCTAAGCCCATGTCCCTACCCTAATGGTTCAGCACCTACAGACCATGTGTCAATCAATGGCTCCCTGATTTGCAACTGGGAGTAATTCAAACGAGATCTGAGATTGACATCTGAAATGTGAGAGCATGAAACAAAATGAAGTTGGGCAGGGAGACTGGACCAGATCAGCAGCACAGGGCACAGGTTTCACGGGTCATGTGACAAGTTTCAAGTGCTCTGGCCAGTCAATCACTTAAAGGACCACTCTGTCCTCGAGACCAGCTGCCTCCCTGGATGTAACCATCAGATATAAAACTGAGAGCAACAAACGAATAAGACAAACAAACAAAAACTCATAGACATTAACAGCAGTTTAGTGGTTACCAGAGGGAAAGAGGGGAGGGGGGAGATAAATAAGGGTAAAGGGGATCAAATATATGGTGACGGAAGGAGATTTGACTTTGGGCGGTGAACATATAATGCAATATACAGATGATGAATTATTGAAATGTATGCTTGAAACCTATATAATTTTATTAACTAATGTCACCTCCAATAACTTAATTATAAATAAATTTTAATTAATTAATTAATTAAAAAGAAGGGGCACATGGCAGCTGATGTTGATAACTTAGTTCTGAAGAACTCACAGGGAGCATGAGCTCTTATTCATTTATTAAAGCGGGCCCAGTGGGTGCCCCGGTTGGCAACTTTGGGAAGCACCAACTCACCATGCAGTACTCATCAGAGGGTAATTCAGCTTCTATCCTGACAGGATGGTTGGGCCTCAGAGATGCTCTCCTGCTCTGAATGAACCACCAAGACAGGATTCCAAACACCAATCTTAACCTCTGACTCTATCACCAACAAAACGTGCTGGCCTACAAATTTGCCAATTATTTTTCAGTAAAGAACTTTATCTTCCGGTGAAATCTTACTTAGAAGTCTGGTGCATTTATCACCATTGAAATTAGTGATTCTTTTTCGGTCACCTGTCATGCTGACTACACGTATACTCCTTGAGGTCAGGGAGCATGTCTGTCCCTTTATAGATGTAGTGCCAGTACCCAAAAGAGCATTTGGCACTTACTGGACATGAAAAATATTTGTTCTATCTGAAAAATAAAGGGATTAGATCACGTTGCTTGATTAAGGCCTCAGACATTAAGTGAACACCTACTGTATTCCAGGCTTTGCAGTCAGTGCTCAACAAGTAATGGTGAACAAACTCATCATGGCCTTGCCCCTATTTGCTCAAAGTCTAGTAGGAGGAAATGAACATTAGTAGATGTAAATTTACAACTGAGGTATGTGCTAGCAAATAGAGGTACATGGGGCTATGAATATATAGCAAGGGAACTGATCTAGTTAGAGGAAGGTCAAAGTAGGCTTCCTGGAAGAGGTGCTATCTCAGCTGCAACCCAAAGAAATAATACTTATCTAGGTAGTTAGGACAGGGGAGGATGGAATTGTATGCCATTAAGAAAGAATGGCATATGCAAACCCCCAACAGAAGGAGTATGACCTCTGACCCTACCTTTCAACCATAGCATCTTTACATTTGGCCTGTTTTACACATTGGCCTTCCTAGATAGCATTCTTTAGAAAAAACATTCGACAGCTAAAACATAAATGCTAGATGTCTAGACAAATGACCTCAAAGAGCCCTACCAGCTCTTAAAATTCTCTATAGGCAGACTCAAAAGAGTAGGGCAATGGCCTGTATCTATGGGCCAGGGCCAGAAGTCGCGGGTCATAGGTGACTGAACAGACTCACAGTTCTGAGTGGTGAGCTATTGCTAATGAAAAAACAATGTTCATTTGTTTTATTTTGTTTTGTCGGGGGTAGAGGGAGGTTTCCTCCAGATTCTAGACACACATATTACTAGTCTGGTCATTTCTAAAAGAGTTCAACATTTTTAAAGTGGATTCTCAAAAGCTGGTATCCATTTGCCTTTACAACATAAAATACAACCAGTTCATTTCATCTCATACATTCATTCATTCATCAAATATTCACTGAGAACATATTTTAAGACGTGTTCTGGATGAGATATGTGATATGGAGACAGACAAGATGCATTCTCAGCCCTCGTGGAGATCAAAAGTGCACATACTTAGTAGAGATCTAACAGAACAATATTTAACCCTGAATGTCTACCATCAGCCGGGTGCTGTACTAGACACTTTAAATGCATCATCTCCGGTAATTCTCATGACAAATGAATGAGATAAATACTGGGTTTGTTACAGATTTGAAAAATAAGTTTCAAAGTGTTTAAGTAACTTGTTCAAGAACATAGAGCTAGTAAGTAAGGGCACCAGGAAAGTGACGTCCATCTAATAGACTCCAGAGCCTGCATTCATGATCACTACAGTCTGATACCTCAACTAAGGAAACAAATAAAAAAAATAAAATCGCAAAGAATTAGAAGGAGCTATAGGTTTACCTGATCTCAATCTGAGGATTATCAAAATGTAACAAAAAAGAAAAAAAAAACAGAAAGGAAAAGATTGCTAGCAATAACTATATAAAATTTGTCAAAAACATAAAAATTAGAAAGGTAAATGAGAATGAGCAAAAAAAATCTGATATGATAGACAAATCTTTAATAGCAACAATATAAAAACTTGTTATAAACCAGTAAGTAAAAAAAAAATAAACTCTCCAATAAAAATATGGACAAAAGATACAACTCTCAAAAAAGAAGAAATAAAAGACAACCAAGAGGGGCATCCAAAATTATTATAAAACTATTAGAAATCTGAAAAGAGAATAATTTAAGAAACAGTGTTATATCTTGCTTTTTTACTATAGAATTAGCAAAGATTACAAAAGTAATAATAATCTTAGCTTTGATGAATGTGCTGTGACATGAACACACACATATACTATATCAGTGTCTAGTGACCATTTGACAATATGAATTAAAAGCCTTTAAAAAGATGATAACCTTTAACTCAATAATTTTACTTTAGAAATTTATCAGAGATGCAGACAAAGATGTATACAACAAGATGTTCACCACACCATTATTTATAGTATGGAGGAACTATAAATCAAGTTAAAGTCCAACAATAGGCAGACAGTTAAATCAATTTCGGTGTTTCTGGATGATAAGGTAATATGTAGCCATTAAGAATCATATTTTTAAAGAACCTTTAGTAACATGATTAATTTACTTATTTATCTATCTAGAGGGAAATATACCAGAATCTATTAACTATTACAAAGTCAAAACATAGTGGCGGGATTGAAGATGGTTTTTATTTTCTTTATTATGTCTGTCTCTACTTTTCAAATTTTTCTGCAATTTGTCTGCCTTAATTTTTTGATAACAAGTATATATGCAGTTTCTACTTTTTAGATTAACATGCATAAAAGTCAGCTCTCCATTTTCTTTCCTCAAACTTGCTTCTCTGCTTTAAAGTCCTCCTGTTGTTGACAAAATACCTGAGTCACTTCCAATTGCTCCCTTCTTGTTTAACCTTCTCCACCTTATCATTTCTACCATTACATCACTTCCCTTCGGATGCTTGTTGCCTTGTGCCTAGACCGTAGCACTAGCCCCTTAATGAATGTCCTGGTTTCTAGCTTTCAATCTCATTCTTAAACTCTCCTCATTTTACATTCCACTGCGGATTAATCCCCCTGAAGCGAAGATAATATTCTGTCATTGCCTTGCTCCGAAACCTTCAGTGTCTCTCTCGTTTCTAGGACTAAAATCCCAAAGTTCTTTACCTGAAATGTAAAAACAGGAGCTCCGAAGGAGGAGAAGAGTTGATTTATAATTCTCGCGGTCTCGATTTTGTATACAGAGTTTTGTGGCTAAACTATAACCACTGTTCATTTTTTTTAAATGATATTAAATTGCTTTGCTCTTGGACTTAAGCTTTCCTTGCACCCTATCTACCACCTAGTACTCAACCCAAACTACTCCTTCTCCACGCTCTTCACCCAACCAGACCCAGCGCACAGTAGGTGCAGAGTCAAGGCTTGGGGGTGTTCCAAGGGTTGTCAGACCTGGAGACAAGGCAGCACCCCACAACCCTGGCCTCACAGAGTCTCCCTTCCACTATAACTTTGTGATACTCTCTTATTTAAAGGATGGTGAAGGGGCTGTGACCTGAAAAAAAAAAAAATCAATGCCTCTCGGCTAATAAAGGTTCTTATGCCGTAAATGTGCTCTTGGGAAGCCAGCTTCTGCCCTTCTCCACGGTGCTGGCCTGATGCCCTGGAGTAATTTACTCTGCGGTAACATGATGGAGCCTCCACCATGGAAGAGAATTAAATAAAAATGCAATAAAAGAGGACAAAATCAATCTGCTTACAGTTTTGTTTAATAAAAATTCATGAAGGATGGGCAGGCAGGCCCATAAGCAATGTACCAGTGGCTGGCCGGGGAAGGAAGCTGGATGCTCCGGTTTCAGGCCCAGAGCAGGGGCTCAGCAGATCACCCAGCCGGCTAAGCCTGCCTCCCACCCCATAGGTGCTGCAGGCCGGTCCTGCTACCTGCAGATAGGGCCAGGTCTGCCTCACTGAAAGAGGACAAACCAGCTAAGGCCATGTTGATGGAAGAATTCTCCAAAGCCAGAGAAAGATAAGAGGCCTTTCATATGGGATTCATCTCCCTAGAAACCAAAAAGTTCCATGCGTTCCATAATAACAACGACTCTCAAGCATGACCAAGCTGTCCTCTCTTTTCTTTTCTCTTCTTTGCTTTTCTTTTCTATTTTGATGAGAACATTTACCATGAGATCTACCCTCTTAACAAAATTTTAAGTGTGCAATACAGTATCGTGAAATACAGGCACAGCTTTGTGTGACAAATCTCTAGGACTTACTCATCTTGCGTAACTGAAACTTTGAATCCTTTGAACAGCAGCGGCTCCCCATTCTTCCCCTTCCCAGCCCCTGGCCACCACCATTCTACCTGCTAGTTCTATGAGTTTGACAGTTTTAGGTATCTCACATAATTGGAATTATGCAGTATTTGTTCTTCTGTATTTGGCTATTTCACTTAGCATAATGTCCTCGAGGTTTATCCATGTTATTGCATGTTGTAGGATTTTCTTCTTTTTTAAAACTGAATAAAACCCAATAGTATGTCACATTTTCTTTATCCATTCATCTGTTGATGGACATTTAGGTTGTTTCCATATCTTGGTTACTGTGAATAATGCTGTAATGAACATCAGGGTGCATGTATTTCTTCAAGATCCTGACTTCAATTCTTTTAGATAAATACCCAGAAGTGGAATTGCTGGATCATATGGCAGTTATATTTTTAATTTTTTGAAGAACTGTCATATCATTTTCCATAGCGGCTGGACCATTTTGCATTCCCACTGTGTAAAAGGGTTTCAATTTTTGACATTCTCACCAACACTTGTTATCTTTTGGGTTTGTTTTTTTTTTTTATATATAATAGCTCTCCTAATAGGTATGAGGTGATATCTAATTTTCATTTCCCTGATGATTAGTTATGTGAGCATCCTTTCTTACACCTGTTTGCCATTGTATGTCTTCTTTGGAAAAATGTCCATTCAGATCCTTTGCTGATTTTTCCATCAGGTTATTTTGGGTGTTCTGTTTGCTTGTTCGGCTGTTGAGTTGTAGGAGTTCCTTGTATATTTGGGATATTAATCCCTTATTAGATATATAATTTGCAGATAATTTTTCCCATTTAAAACAGTATGGTGCTTGCATAAAAACAAACATGTAGACCATTACAAGGGAGGAAAGAGGATGTATTTTGGTGATCAGTAGGCTATCTTCTGTCCAAGTAGAAATACAGGTGTGGATAGCTATAAATTAACATCTATTTACAGCTGTGGTCGCTGAGACCTACACGTTAATATGTTCTAATTTTCTAAATAGTTTTTATTGCACTTTAAAATGTCCAAGTTGGTTCCACTTTGAAATTAATGAAAGAGAGAAGACGTATACCAAAATAGCAAAGTTATGATACTAAAAGAGAGAGATAGTGGAGATACTACGGAAATTATGAAAAATAAAAGTAAAGTTCTTTGTACCTGAATAAATCATGGAAATCATATGTATGGAGGGCAATTCACTTTCCCACATGCTCACTTAATGGAAGAGTCAGAATTTCACCCAATCTGACTGGCTCCATAGTCTATGCCCTAAACTCATGGAAAACCCCCAAATGAAAGGATTCAGGGGGGAAATTGGCATTCGTTCTACAATATTTTTAAGCAGCAGAGTGCATGATCCTGACTGGGCAAAGAAAAGATGAATCTGGTCACATGTGTCTGATGACTAGAATAGAAAGCTACCAATGGAAAGAAGACCCCTATAGGACAAGTGTTTGAGTAAGGAGTCCAGACCACAGAAGGGACAAACAGGAGAGGAAAGGCTGTGGTGGGGAAATTCTGGAGTGTGCCAATCATATTTTTGGGAGAGTAGAAAATAGAAACGAATACTTTTCATCTCCAAGTCTAGGTGGAACTGTTTTAAGCAGAAAGAGTGAGACAGGAAGCTGGAGCTGGTGTGAGAAGGAAGACTTTGGGTTTAGTTTGAGGCACGTTGAGTCTGACATACTGGCAGGGACCACACTTGGAAATCTCCCCCCAGAAAGCTGGATATACTGAGAAGTAGTGCCAGGGAGCTCTCAGAAGGTCCTTCAGAGAAGTAAGAAGTAGAATTTGGGAGCTGTGAGCAGAGGTGATGGGGGCAGCTGAGGCGATAGAGAGAAATGGGAGGGAGATCCAGGAGCATGGATCCTTGGGACACGTCAATGCAAAAGGAGAAGAAGAGGCGGTGGAGGAGAGAGGGGAAGGCAGGAGAGGGACAGTGGCACCTCATGGCATCAGAGGTCACAGGACCCAGAGAAGATGGCACCTGGGTTTACCTGACTTAAGGAGCCAGAAAATAGTTGTGAATTAAGGAAATTTCTGGAGAAGGTTAAAGGCGGAAGATATCAAGCAGACATTAAAATCACTAAAGAATGTGAAAGCAAATATAAGAATCACAGAATCATCCGGCGTAGAAAGCACACATTTCTAACCTAATTACAACTGGACAGAGCCCCATCCACAGATTGCCTTAGAAGTAACTTCTCCTGGGGGCTCCACTTCTTCATTGTTTAATACAGTCTTTTTTTAATCTCTGTCCTCTGTTAATTATACCAAAAAGGACTTGGGGCTGGGGCTTTATCCCACCTTAGGTCAGAAAAAGTGAGAAGGGGCACATCTTTGGTATGGAGACAATGGAAACAATGTGAGTCTCCAAGGGCACTTGGAGGAAGGCACTTGGTCCAGCTGCCCCTCCGACTTCTTCTAGAAGCTAATCTCTAAGGGAGAGAAGTGAGTGTTAATGACCACCAACGTTAGGTGTATGTATGAGCAGGTGGATGGGTAGATGCACCCACTTGCATGCATTAAGGAAGGAGAAGCCCAGACCGTTGATTGTAGCTGTAAGATGAGTAGCAGCCCAAGGGTGACCTGCCACAGCTGTGGGCATCTGGGCCACAGACGATGACTTTGAGATAGGCCTACGGGGCCCTGGAGCTGAGCTTGCGAGGGCTATCTCCCTCCACTTTGTGCGTGACAGCAGGTGTTGGAATGGAGAAACTTGTTCACAGGCAGAGAGAGACCTGGCCTGGCTGTAAGAAGCAACTAGTCGATGGGATGGAAGAGGAGGAGACCCAGGTAGCCCCCTACCACCAGGAAGTCACCTTATGGGGGAGAGAGAGGGGAATATAGAAGAGGCCATGGCCCCATCAGAGCCTCCAAGAACAATTAAAGCAGTGTTCCAGGTGCCCAGCTAAAGCCAAAGCCTAGGAAGGCTTCCAGGGTGCAGCGAGAGGACATCACAGAATAGGAGGGCGAGGAGGAGAGCAAGGGTTCCCAGAGGGAGAATTCAGAGTAGGTGAAGCCCAAGGTAGCCTGGGCCAGGAGCACGAGTGGGAGGCCAGCTGGTCTCAGGAAGGTGGTCTGAGAGGGTCCCCTGGGAGAGAGGAAGGACCGAGGGAGAGAGGAAGAAAGCTGGCTGTCTGGGAGCAGATTACGGCAGGCTGGGGCCAAGAGCATCCTCTCAGCCGTGCTCAGCGGTTTGTTTGATTTCTCCATCAGTGTCCAGCTGACTCGTCTTTGGCAGGAGGACAGTGCTCTAGAGGGACCTGCACGTGGAGAGGCTATCGAATGCCTGTTTTATTTTCTTTAGCGTTGGCCCAGGGCAGGATACCTCCTCTAATCCATGGTATGCTGTCTTCATAACTGTGCTTTGACTGCCTGTTTCTCCCAAGGGCAGCCTGTTTTATTTAAAGGACTAATGAGGCCTGAGGTCTGGGGAGAGTCCACACAGCAGCGGGACTCACCCTGCTTGCTTGTCCAGCATCCCAGGAGCCAGCTCCCCAGGTGGTGACAGACATGGTGTGTCCTTTGCTTTTCAAGTATTCCCAGGCCTACTATATATTTTGCCTGAGCCTTCACTCTAGGAAGGGGGTGAAGGAAGATGGAAATTTAGCCAATGCTCCACTCACCAGCAGCACTGCATTTACCCAGAGGGAGAGGAACCTTTGTTGATTCACCAAAAGGGCCATGTGGGCCAGCAGCAGCCCAGGCTCCTCCCCTGTGCCAAGCCTGAGAGGGTTACCCCATGCCCCAGAGGTACCCTGTTGGGTACCACTTTCCCTGCCCAGATTGTACAGGCTCAACTGGTTCTTCTCCAAGAATAGCTGTGTTCTGCTCTCTTAGACCAATGTATCTCAAACCTTTACATGCATTAGACTGATCTGGAATACTCATTAAAACACCAGTTCCTGAAACCCACCTCCACAGTGTCTGATTCAGTAGGACTTAAGGCGAGCCCAAGAATTTGCATTTTTAGCTCCTTTTCAGATGCTGCTGCTGCTGCTGGTCCAGGGGCCACACTTGGGAGATCAGCTATCCTAGCTCCTCCTCCTGGTTCAGCAAGAGGATGAAACCCTCAAGAGTAGCCTCAGGGCCCCAGGCAGCCTTAGTATTCAATCAATATGTATAGATTTCACTGGATGGGAGCAGTGAAGGGTAGATTGTTGATTGACTCTGGGATCCCCTGAACAACTGGCTCCTCTATGTCCAGACCTATTAAGTTAATGGGAAACTCAAGGGCGTGGGCAGCGTAAAACGGGGAGGGGAGGCAGAGCTTGGCAGTCTGCAGTGTTGAACTCCAGAGAACCTCCGTCAGAAATAATAAAAATAATAATGGTAGCCACCATTTATTTATTAAGCCTTTGCTCTCAGCCAGGCCCTGAGCCAAACTCTGTATGCAACCATCCCAACAGGACTATGAAGCAGGGACAGTGCACATCCCCATGTGTCACGTCTGAAGATAAACATATCTGAGCCCAAGATCCCACAGGCAATGGGAAGCCCCGGGCTGCAGGCCCACAAGCATTGGTCTTCAGGCCCCACGAGCTTCACCCCCACCCAGCTGCCTTCCCACAGATGGAGAGAGTTGGAGGCTGGACATAGCTACACACTGGGGAGAGAATTGAGTGTGTGGAATCAAACAGCCTGATTCCTAAACCTCGGCCTGCCATTTGCTAAGTGCGTGAACTTGGGCAATCAATCCCTTTACCCTCAGTGCCTCAGTGCCATGAACTAGAAAATGGGTTTGATAATCCCAATCTCTTGGGATTATCTGCCAGACACAAGATGTCTGGCAGAATGTCTAGCCCTTAGTAAGGACTCGGGAAAGTTACTCCCTCTCAACATCGGCACCTTCCTCTTCAAGTATGTATTTTGGAGTGACAACTCAGAGGTGCATTTAGAAGTTTAGTCTTGAGGTGGGGGCAGGGGAGAGAATGGAGAGGCAGACACAGAGACCTAACTATGAACAGGTTGTTGCTACAGTACAGATGGGGCCTAAGCTCGGCAGGGTGGGAAAGAAGACGGGTTTACAGAACTCCCAGATCCCACACCACTCACAGAAGCCACTCAAGGTACCATGTTACTGGAAGGGGGAGGGGTGGCTGTCCTGGAAACCCTCGTTCAGGGAGTGGCCAAGCCTGGTTTGGACATCCAAGGGCAAGAGCTGTACCTAGAGGCGCCATACTTGGCGACTTGAATCTGCTGGGGGCGGCACCCTACAGAAGCCCTCTGCCCACGTCTCCTCTGAGTGGGTGCTGGAGGGAGACACTCCTGCTTCCAGAAGCACAGATCCAGAACTGATCGGAAATAGCCTTTGCTTCTGTGGGCCTCAGTTTTCTCGTCTATAAAACGGGAATGATAGATGTGGTACCTATTTTCAAGGTTGCCACAGGGATGCATATTGAGCCTTTAGCACAAGTGCTTATCACAAAGCAAGCTCTTATAAATATGAGATGTCGTTTTTCCTGTTGTTATGTTTATCCCAGTGAGAGCTTAGATAAGATTTTTAAAAACTGAGTTTGTTTTCTCATTTCTAAATGAGTATGTTAATAGAATTCTTCTCTATAAAAATTGTTTCAAAAATTAAATGAGATAAGTTATGTCGAGCACTTGACACACAACAAGCACTCAATAAATACTCAGTGTGATTTCTAGGAGGAGGCACAGAGGCCCCGCAGCTAGGGTGATCAGCTGTCTCCACTCACTGAGGACTATCCAATTTTAGTACTGAAAGTTCCATGTCCTGGGGATCTCTCTGTCTCAGGCAAACCAGGACAATTAGTCACCATCCAACAGCCTGTCTGGCTGGAGTGGGCTTTCCTTGATTCCCTGATCAGGCTTTGGGCTGCCCTTGGGGGTTTAAGAGGACCTGGGATTCTCAGGTGGGGTTCTCAGGATAAAAGGGCTCAGCAAGGCTCTGACTGGCCCAGAGACAGAGTCTGGGCCCCACGCATTCAGAATCCTGGGTGACAGACCCCAAGCCAGACTGCAAACAGAGGGGCAGGACCAAGGGAAAATGGAGATGGTCTCTGAGGGTCCTGCTGGATCAGAAAAAGGAAAAGAACTGTGTTCCCCCAGATGAGCGATGAATAATGCAGAGGGAGGAAGCACAGGGCGGGAGGAGCTGCCACCAGTCCCCCAGCCTGTTCCCAGCCAGGCTGCTCTGAGCAGGAAGCCTCCCAGCTGAGCCTGGAAAGCAGTTATCACTGGTGGGTGATTAAGTTACTAATCCTTCAGGGAGAAGACATTTAGAGGCCCATATTAAACCAGTGCGTGGCAAAATTACATTCCGTTTCAATTTAGTTTAGCAATTCCCGTGATTTAGTTAAATGAAAAGCAATTGTTCCAATTAATAGTATTGAATGTTATTCATCAAAAGTGTCAAAACAGCTCTGTGGCTGCATTAGTAACCCATTCTCTTGTCAGAGATAGGGATAATTCCCCAGGATAGGATGGGGAAATGGCAGAGTGTGGGAGCTTTGGGGAGAGGGAACAAGTCAGAGGGGTTACTTCTATGCACATGTGTGCACATGTGTAGACCCATGTGCATGTGACCTGAGTGCATAGAATTGTGTATATGTGGGCACATATGTCTTATATGCATACAGATCCAAACTGTACCTGAGTGTGCATATTTATACGTACTTATGTACATAGGCCAGTGTGCTTGAGTGATTGACTGGGCACTCGTGTGTTTGTGTGTGTGTGTGTGTGTGTACCTGTGCGTTCCTGGGCATATATGCATATATGTGCAAATATGTACAAATGCCTTGTATGCTCATGTGAATTTGTATGCATGTGTTCACAGGTATTTAGATAGTTGTGCATTCAAGTGTGTATGTGAGTGTGCAAAGAGACCTTGCAGATATGTTGATATCCAAGGAAACGCATTGGGGGCACACATGCGCATACACATCTTGAGGTACATTCATATACACTGTAGGTATAGGGCAGGAGGTGAAGGCTGCTGGTTGCCTTGATAGCTCAGAGAAGACTCATCTGTTTCCATCTGGATGTCATAATGAGTAATTTGGCTTGTCTTTGGGATGCTGCCATTGATATGCAGTTCTCATGAGGTCAGAAACTTTTCTGATATGTTCACAGTAGTATCCTCAGACCCTAAAAGAGAGCCTGGCACAGAGTAAGCTTCAATGACATAAACTGACTGAATGGATTAAAGGATAGATGGGTAGGTGGATAGATGGATGGTTGGATGGATGGATGGATGGATGGATGGATGGAGGGAGGGATGGATGGATGGATAATGGACAGCAGGGGAGATGGACGGCAGGATGGGTCAATGGTAGGATGTGGATGGCTGCAGGCTCCTGGCTCTATCAGGCTTCCCAGTAGTAGGTGGGCTCCCAAGTCTTCTCTCCCTGGTGTAAATCCAAAGCTCCTCTGCTTTTAGCTTCTACTCTACAGCACATCTTTGCAAAACTCCATCTTGGGCAGGCAGCG